>NW_021144802.1:227856-385874 GCF_900634625.1 Parambassis ranga | reverse complement strand
GATGTGTAGGTGTTATCTGGCCCTTTGGAATGAAGATATTGACTTTTTCTGCTAATTGCATTATGTAATTGTTGTTGATCACAATGAGAGGTTAACAGGAGTACAGGATTACTAGTGGATTTTGATTTGATTAGGTTAAATCATTTGTTACAACTGTTTTCTGACAGTCCTAGTATCTGGATCTTGGCTGTTTCAGGCTGTTCACTGTTTAATGAAGAGGTTTAGCACCTAGTTACTGAACTCCTTGTGTGTGAGAGCCTGTTTGGTTTATCTCATTTAAACCTAAACAAAACTTTATTAATACCATGGAGTCTTGGGTTGTGTAGCAGCATATACAGGAACTGACAGTAAACACAATGCATGTGTGAGTGATTTTTCTGTGTCCTCTTCACAGATACTGTGTGTGATACCCAGTATTTTCTGAGCCAGTCATCTACAAAGTGAGTTATTAACACAGCCACAACTGTTATGTCATATGTTAATTGATACAATGATTCTGTACATAGTTTGTAAACCTTCCAATGTCATAGTACAGTAACAGAAACAGCTTTTTATATTGTTAGAATGGAAATGTAACCGTGCCTTGACAGATTTGTTTTCTTTTTTTTTTCTTTTCAGCCTTTTTGGAAAACTCTTTGGACATCGACGCTGGATACACCTACAGACACACACACATATTCTATATAAATATCATCTTGCTACACACACACACACATATTCTATATAAATAACACATTGCTACACACACACACACACACACACACACACACACACACACACACACACACACATTCTTTATAAATAGCACATAGCTATACATACATATACACTCTTTCTCTCTCTCTCTTTTTTTTTTTCTTCACAGGACAATGCCGCGGAAGGGGAAGAGGTCCCAGGCCCAAAAGGTGCGCTGGAGGCGGCTGGACCTGGCAGATCCTGGACCACCAGAGGTCGCAGCCAGTGCCTCTCCTGCTGCACAGGTAAATGTTCTTATGTCAGTGTCCCTATTTAAAGTCAAGAAGTGATAATGCTTCTTCTGCTGTAATGTTGCAGACAAGTTCATATGGCAGCATTTGCTTTCATTATATTAATATTATATTTGATATGCTGTTTATGGCAAAAGTTTTTTTTATCAGGTGGTCTTTCAGTACTATAAAGTAGAAATGCTCTGTTCTCAGACGGTCCTGACACCTCCACCACCAACACAGTTGCAGAGAATGGATGCTGCAACCCCTCCTGGCTCCCATTCTCCAACTGCAGATGTATGTATTTTGCATCTTCCACTCAATTACAGTCATGAAATTCTCCTCAGTTTAATAAATCAGTACATTTTGTCTCATTCACTGACTGACGTGAGACAAAATTTACTCCACACTTAAGTTCATAGTTTATTTAGCTTGCATTGTTTCCATCTCAACAGAAATCCAGTCATGGTTTTGGTTATTTACATGTATGCACAACAGGAGTTAAAGTTAAATGTGTCTTATTTTCTATCAGATGGGAACCCTGATGCCTGATACCCGGATGCCTGAAACACCTCCACCTACCAAACCGTTTTGGGCATCCCCATCACATTCTCCAGCTTACAAGGTAGGATGTTTAAACTGTGCTTAACATTATACACACACTATTTTACTTTATGTTGTGTCATATACTGCATTGGGTTGCATGTATCACAAAGCTAAACTAATATGTGAACTTTTTTTCTTAAAGAGGGCATGAAGCATTGATTGTAAACTTTGTTTCACCAGGTTCCCAAAGTGCAGACGCCTCCACAGTCGAGAACCTTCTGGCTGCAGAATGTCAAGGCTTCCCATTCATCTCACCAGGTATGTAGATCTTCTGTTACAATTACAGCTTCAGGTAAAGTAGGGCCACAAATACTATGTATGTACACATTCTCTTCTGTTAGTTGAGCTTCAAATTAGGTTTAATGTTCTGTTTTTGAATCAACCTGTTACATACAGTAGTAGTAATGACAGTTCATCCTCACACACAGGATTCACACACACCACCATGGACAGCTAAAGGCCCAGGCAAACGTGTTTGTTCTGTGAGAGCGACTCACAGCCAGGGCGATTACAGGTACGGTCAATTTTCGCGCAACCATCAGTGTGCCTGTAACGCTCTGTTGTTCCTGGCCTTCCACAGCGAAGGTTTGTGCTTCAACACGGCAGACCTTGACAGAGTCCTTGCGCGCGGTGACTCTGTCTATGTTGAGGTGAAGACAAACCTTCTGAGAGATGGTAAGTTTCGGAGCGATCACCTCGCCGTTGAGGAGTTGCCCCAGCAGGTGCAGACGGACACCGATTTATACAACGTCCACATGGCTGAGATCAGGTTGGGAAACCTGAAAGGAGACCCCCACAGCGCTCGAAGGGAAGATTGGTATTTGCCTCTTTCCTCACGTCTTCAGTGTCTGGCGGTCGATGTGAGCCATGCTTTGCTGGTCGTGTCCCCCGAGTTCGTTGCGGTATTTCGTGACCGATCGGGACGCTATGGAGTGTTCGATCCACACTCCAGAAATGCAGCAGGCTTTCCCCAACCAGGAGGAACGGCAGTAATGATCACTTTTGCCCACCTGGATGATCTGGTCAAACACCTGCATAAGTTATTTGAAGGCCGTGGTGCTTATGCAGGGTATGAGTTTGTGCCTGTTTCTTTCGAAGCTATTAAGACATTCATTGAGCAGCCTGGAGAGCGAGCACATGTGAAGAAGCCTCAAAGTGGTACACAACACATGCAGGAAAACATTTCCTCCCTCAACAATGTAGAGACAGTTACAGCTCAAATGTGTACTCTACTAGCACAAATATCCGTGGAAGAGGAAAACTGCCGAAGTACCACTGATGGAGAACAAAAGGAAAATGTACAATTAAGTGAGGGAGCCAGTTTAACACGCGAAACCACAAAACCAAACATTTTGTCCAAGCTAAATAAAAAACGCAGGCGAAAAGCTAGGCGCACAGCGAAAACTGTACCACCATCTACATCTCCTGAAGTGAGAGTGACAAAAACACAGCGTGAACAAGAACGATATGCGATGTGTTCAAATTTTCGAGCAGCAAAGCTGCTTACTGCGCGAACAAAATATGCGCTAGACTGTCGGTACCGTAAACAAAAGTTATTATCTGTAAAACAGCATTATGGACATCCTGAAGTTCAACTCAAAATAAAAATGCAAAAAGTTAAGCGATACCACACTGATCTTAATGAGAAAACTAAGAAAAGGCAATACATTGTAAAGAGATACAGTACTGATTCTGCTTTCCACAGGAAACAAAAGGAATATGCTACGGAAAGATACGCAGTTGACAAAACTTATAGAAATAAAAAACTACGCACTGTACACACCAGATATATGAAAGACATAGATTTCAGACTGCGTCACATACAACGGTGCACACAACACAAAAAACGCACATTAACTTCACACGCTGTCCTAAATGTGTATCACAAAATTCGGTGCGCACTACGAATAACCAGAAAATACAGGCAGGCAACAATCCGCCGATGGCAAACTCCCCAACCTGAAGTCCCGCGCCAGGTTGTGGTTAGCAGGGTCATGCGAGCTGCGATTTCAGCATTCCGTGAAGCCATTCAGAATGGACCCACGCACGTTTGTACCGTGTGCCACAGAACTCTGTTTCCAGGTCAAGTCAAGCAATGTAACAGATCAAAATACCTTAAAAACCTTCGCGTGGTAGAAGCTTGCTTGACTGGAACATATGTTCATGTATGTGGCGGTGACTGTTTGGCCCCATGTAGCACTCCACAACACAGAATGTTGGAGTGGATCTGCCACACTTGTGACCGGCACCTCTACCGAGGCAATATGCCATCTGTCGCAGTGGCAAATCGTTTAGATGTAGCCCCCATCCCCCCCGAACTGCACGCTTTAAATGTACTCGAAAGGCAATTGATTGCAAAAGTCTTGCCTTTCGCAAAAATAGTCACGCTTCCCAAAGGACAGCAGAGAGCAGTACACGGCGGAGTTGTCTGCGTACCATCAGAGGTGGAGACAACGGTAAATTCGCTACCGAGGCCGAGTCACGAAGCGCAGTTACTACAGGTCAAACTTAAACGTCGCCTCACGTTTAAAGGACACCAACACTTCTTTACGGTTAACATGACCAACGTACTTGCGGCGCTTTCAAAGCTAAAAGAGATGCACTCCGAATACAGCGACGTATTCATCATCGAAGATGCTAATTTTGACAGCATCTTTGATGAAGACCCATTTGAGAACGAACAGAACGCCGAAGTAGTTGAGCAGGCTGGGCCATCAAACGTCGCAAGTGAACCGGTAGAAGCAGACGCGGAAAACGCCGAGGAAGGACAGGAGAACCCTGGTCTGGCCTTAGACACCTGCATGCAGCCTGCAGACATCGCACAGGACATTTTGTCGTACGGGCAGGGAATATTTAGCGTCGCCCCCGCCCAAGGAAACAAGCCCGTTGGTTTCTTCGCCATTCCAAAGCTTGAAGCTATGGCATTTCCTGTGCAGTTCCCAACGGGGAACAACACCTTGGATGAGGTCCGACAGATCAGCGTTTCACCTAGCATGTATTTCAATGTTAGGCTTTTCTCCGTCGACACCCGTTTTGCCGTGGATCAGAGCTATTTGTTCTTCGCGCAATTCGTCACAGAAACGCACATGGCTACCAACAGTATGTCCATTCAGATGCGTAAAAGTAAGCCGGTAACGAAAGATGGCCGCGCAGTCTGCAACAAAATGTTGCAAGATAAAGAGGAATTGCAACAAATGATAAATAACAGAGAGGCGACGCGTTTTATGAAACCTCTTAGAGGCACGCCGGCCTATTGGGAGGCAGCGCTGAAAGACCTCCACGCGATGGTGAGGCAGCTGGGAAAGCCAACCTTTTTCTTGACTTTCTCTGCTGCTGAAATGAGGTGGCCTGAGGTCGTCGAGGCCATCAAAGCGCAACAAGGCGAAGAGGTGGACTTTTCCGCGCTTGACTGGAATGCAAAGTGCGACGTTCTCCGGAGCAATCCAGTCACCGTCATGCGCATGTTCGAGAAAAGAGTCGACGCGCTGATGACTCATTTGATCTTGTCGCCTGCGCAGCCCATCGGGGAAGTAGAGGATTTCTTCTACCGCGTCGAATTCCAAGCCAGAGGCAGCCCGCACATACACATGCTGGTTTGGATCAAAAATGCGCCCAAATTAGGTGTGGACATCGAAGACCGCATCTACGCATTTATAGATAAATATGTGACGTGCCGGATGCCCGATCCGGAGGCAGACCCTGAGCTCCACAAAATTGTGTCTGAGGTTCAAGTCCACAGCAGGAAACATTCGAAATCCTGCAGGAAAGGCAACGTCTCCTGCAGGTTTGGATTTCCCAAGTTGCCCGTGGACATCACAATGATCACCTTCCCAAGCTCGGACGGCGACCCCGAGGACGAGCAGGAGAAGGAGAAGAAGAAAGAGAAAGAGAAGAGGAAACACTTGATCATCGGCCACGCGAAACCGAAACGGATCGAGAAAACCCTCGGGAGCAAACAACGCGACGCTCAAGCAAAGCTCGAGCCAGTCCGACTTTTGCTCAATGATGTCAACGCATCATTCAAAGACTTGGCTGACCTACTCCGACGTTGTAAGTTGACTTACCAACAGTATCTGCGCAGCGTCTTCGACCTGAGCGGCGGACACCAGATTTTGTTGAAGCGTCATCCCAACGACTGCTGGGTCAACAACTACAACGCAGACTTGCTCCGAGCATGGAACGCGAACATGGACATCCAGTACGTAATGGACGACTACAGCTGCATCATGTACATGATGTCCTACGTGTCCAAGCCGGAGCACGAGATGACGGAGTTGCTGGACGGCGTCATTCGCGAAGTCAAGAAGACTGACGTCAACGCCAAGGACGAGATGAAGCAGATCATGCAGGCGTACGTCAAGCACAGGGAGGTCAGCGCGCAAGAGGCCGTGGCAAGGACCTGCAGCCTGCCCCTCAAGAAGTGTTCGCGTGACGTGCTGTTCCTCCAGACGGACGACGAAGGCATGAAGATGAGTCTCCCGATGAGCAGACTGCAGAACATGAACCCAGACGAAGAAGACGTTTGGATGTCAGGGCTGCCCGAGAAATACGTCAACCGACCCGAAACGCGCGAATTTGAGGGACTGTGCTTTGCCCGATTTGCGTCCGAGTACAGGGTCGTGTACGGTCTCCAGACGGAAGGGAAGAACGTTATCGCGCTCTTAAACGACAAAGGGTTCATCCAGAAGAGGACGAGGGGAAAACCCGCTGTCGTTAGGTACGCGCGGTTCTCGGAGAAGAAGCAACCGGAAAAGTTTTACGGCCGGTTGGTAAAGCTCTATTTCCCCTACCGGACCGACGAGGACCTGAAGACAGAAGAATGCCCGACCTACGAGCAGTTCTACAAAAGCGGTCGTAAGTGGGGCTACGAAGTTCGCGCGGTCGTCGATCGAAACAAGAAATTGTTTGAGCGTCACAGCGAGCAGATCGACGAAGCGCTGGAGCGCGTCCGGAGGGAAGGCCCCGCTCTCAACGCGTGGAACTGCTTCGCGCCCGAGGTTGAGGTAGATCGCTTGGAATGTCTCGACGAAAGGGAGCCCATCGATGCTGGGGAGCACGATGACATTCCTGACTTCCAAGTTTTCGACGTCAGCGTCCTCCTTCCGACGGTGGCAGCGCCAAAGTTAAGCCCCGACTTTGTGAGAAAAATGTACCGTAGCCTAAACGAAACGCAGGCTTGCATTTTCTACGCTGTCCGTCAATGGTGCTTCAGGCGTTTGTGGGGACAGAACCCTGAGCAATTTTTTTACTTTGTCTCTGGAGGAGCTGGCTGTGGCAAGTCGCACGTCATCAAATGCATTTATGAAGAGGCGACCACAGTTTTGCGACAGCTCCCCAGGTTTCGTGACCAGGCAGACATGTCCCAGCCCGCGGTTCTTCTTTCCGCGTTCACTGGCACTGCAGCGTTCAACATTTCTGGGAAAACGCTGCACTGCCTTCTTAAACTGCCAAGAAATTTGCGGCCCCCTTACCAAGGACTCGGTAACGCTCTGGACGAAATGCGAGCGGTTTTGTCCTACGCGGAGATCCTGATCATCGACGAGATATCCATGGTTTCAAAGGAGTTGTTTTCCTACATCCACTGGCGGTTTCAGCAGATCAAGGGAAACAAGAAGCCATTTGGAGGACTGTCCATCCTTGCCGTCGGCGACTTTTACCAGCTACCGCCCGCTGGTAGAGCCAAGCCGCTGTGCGTTTATGAGGAAGGCGAGCTCGATCTATGGAAAGATTACTTTCAAATGATCGAGCTCACTGAAATCATGCGCCAGAAGGACGATCGCCCCTTCGCCGAGCTCTTAAATCGCTTAAGAGTGAGGGAAAAGACGGACTCCCTGAGAGACGACGACAAAGCCTTGCTCGCGAAGGCCTGCCGTGACATCAAAGACTGTCCAGCCGAAGCCCTGCACATTTACGCTACCAACAAGGAGGTCGACGAGTACAACGCTCGAGCGGTAGCTTCCCTGGTGTCTGACGTCGTAACCATTCACGCAGAGGACTACAGAAAGGACCTTCGTACAGGTGAGATGACCTTCTGCACTAAAGAACAGAAAGGGAAGAAGAGAGATCTACCCGACGTGTTGCAGGTTGCTCTCGGAGCACGCGTCATGGTCATCAGAAACCTGGATGTGGAGGACGGGCTTGTCAACGGGACGTTTGGGACCATCGCCAACATCGTCGAGAGCACCCGACCGGGACCGACGCAGATCAGGCTCCTTGGCCTCAAACTGGACAACCCGACAGCTGGACAGAAGTTCCGTCGCAAGATTCGGGGCCGATCGGACAACCTCGTCTACGTGGACCAGAATGAGGAAATCCTCAGGAAGGGGGTGGTCCGCAGGCAGTTCCCCATCAAGCTGGCCTTTGCCTGCACTTGTCACAAAGTGCAAGGCATGACCATGCAGTCGGCAGTGGTAAGTTTGAAGCGTATTTTCGAGCCAGGAATGGCGTACGTTGCGCTCAGCCGAACCACCTCGCTTCAAGGTCTCCACGTCGTTGACTTTGACGAGAAGAAAATATACGCCGACCCGAAAATCACGGCCGCGCTCAAAACCATGAGGCACGCGTCGTTCGCCGACACAACACCGCTGCTACGTTACGCGATGTCAGCAGACAGAGCCCCCGAGACACTGACCGTTATCCACCACAACGCGCAAGGTTTGCCGACACACATGGAGGACATGAAATGCCATCATGAACTCAGACTTGCCGACATCTTGTGCGTTACGGAAACGCATTTGTCGGGCTCCTCGGTTCCTCCACGCTTCCAGTTAGACGGCTATGACGTGTTCTGGCGACACAGGCACGCGTCGTACGCGACTTATTCCGACATGGCGGAAAAAGACGGAGGTGGAGTTGCGGTGTACTGTCGAAGCGGTCTTCAAGCCGAGGTCAGGCACTTTGTGCAGAACGTCGCTGACCTGGAATTTGTACTCGTCAAGGTCGAACAGCCGCTCGTTGCATTGATCGCAGCTGTTTACAGACCACCGAGTTACGCTTTGGAGAAATTTCTTCCAAACATGCGGAGACTGCTCGACTCCTTAGACGCCACGGGCCATGAGACCGTCGTCGTGTGTGGGGACTTCAACGAAGACCTTCTTAGTGAAGGCAAGAAAGTCATCCAGGAGCTGTTTAAGTCCAAAGGCTACACTCAGCTCATAACGGCTGCGACTACCGACAAGCGCACGTTACTGGACCACATTTATATTTCCCAGCCACAAGTCTGCCTTCAATCTGGTGTGCTGCAAAGCTACCATAGTTACCACAGTCCAGTGTACTGTGTACTAAGGTAAACGTGGCAGACTTGGCTGAAGCTCGTTTCATTTTCTAAACAAAAAACTGGACGTTCAAAACGCCGAGGTAGAGCAGGTGAACTCCGGTCTGGCCTCGGACGCTGGTTGGAGTCTGCATCAACGGGGCACAACCGGTTGGATGAGGTCCGACAGATCTGGCCGTTCTCCTGCAGACGCCCGTTTTGCCGTCAATAAGCGCTACCGTTTGCGGTTTATCTTCAAACAACCTCCAACAGGTGGACGTTCAAAACGCCGAGGAAGAGCGGGGGAACTCCGGTCTGGCCTCGGACACCGGTTGGAGTCTGCATCAACGGGGCACAACCGGTTGGATGAGGTCCTACAGATCTGGCCGTTCTCCTGCAGACACCCGTTTTGCCGTCAGTCAGCGCTTCAGTTTTCGGGTCATTTCCAAGCCATCCCCAGGAAGTGGACGTTCAAAACGCCGAGGAAGAACAGGGGAACTCCGGTCTGGCCTTTGACACCGGTTGGAGTCTGCATCAACGGGGCACAACCGGTTGGATGAGGTCCGACAGATCTGGCCATTCTCCTGCAGACACCCGTTTTGCCGTCAGTCTGCGCTTAAGTTTTCAGCTCATTTTCAAGGCATCTCTAACAGGTGGACGTTCAAAACGCCGAGGAAGAGCAGGTGAACTCCGGTCTGGCCTTTGACACTGGTTGGAGTCTGCATAAACGGGGCACGACCGGTTGGATGAGGTCCGACAGATCTGGCCATTCTCCTGCAGACGCCCGTTTTGCCGTCAGTCAGCGCTTCGGTTTTCAGTTCGTTTTCAAGGCATCTCCAACAGGTGGACGTTCAAAACGCCGAGGAAGAACGGGGGAACTCCGGTCTGGCCTTTGACACTGGTTGGAGTCTGCATCAACGGGGCACGACCGGTTGGATGAGGTCCGACAGATCTGGCTTTTCTCCTGCAGACGCCCGTTTTGCCGCCAGTCAGCGCTTCAGTTTTCGGGTCATTTTCAAGCGATCCCCAAGAAGTGGACGTTCAAAACGCCGAGGAAGAACGGGGGAACTCCGGTCTGGCCTTTGACACCGGTTGGAGTCTGCATCAACGGGGCACAACCGGTTGGATGAGGTCCGACAGATCTGGCCATTCTCCTGCAGACGCCCGTTTTGCCGTCAATCAGCGCTATCGTTTGCAGTTTATCTTCAAACAACCTCCAACAGGTGGACGTTCAAAACGCCGAGGAAGAACGGGGGAACTCCGGTCTGGCCTTAGACAGCTGGTTGGAGCCTGCATCAACGGGGCACAACCAGTTGGATGAGGTCCGACAGATCTGGCCATTCTCCTGCAGACGCCCGTTTTGCCGTCAGTCAGCGCTTCGGTGTCCTTTTTACAAATAATCTCAACAGGTGGACATTCAAAACGCCGAGGAAGAACAGGGGAACTCCGGTCTGGCCTTTGACACTGGTTGGAGTCTGCATCAACGGGGCACAACCGGTTGGATGAGGTCCGACAGATCTGGCCATTCTCCTGCAGACGCCCGTTTTGCCATCAATCAGTGCAACCGTTTCTGGTTCGTTTTTCGAACAATCCCCAACAAGTGACGTTCAAAACGCCGAGGAAGAACGGGGGAACTCCGGTCTGGCCTTAGACAGCTGGTTGGAGCCTGCATCAACGGGGCACGACCGGTTGGATGAGGTCCGACAGATCTGGCCATTCTCCTGCAGACGCCCGTTTTGCCGTCAGTCAGCGCTACCGTTTGCTGTTAATCTTCAAACAACCTCCAACAGGTGGACGTTCAAAACGCCGAGGAAGAACGGGGGAACTCCGGTCTGGCCTTTGACAGCTGGTTGGAGTCTGCATCAACGGGGCACAACCGGTTGGATGAGGTCCGACAGATCTGGCCATTCTCCTGCAGACGCCCGTTTTGCCGTCAAGTAGCGCTACCGTTTTCAGTTAATAATTGAAGTAACGTCAATCAAGTGGACAAACAAAACGCCGAGGAAGAACGGGGGAACTCCGGTCTGGCCTTTGACACTGGTTGGAGTCTGCATCAACGGGGCACAACCGGTTGGATGAGGTCCGACAGATCTGGCTATTCTCCTGCAGACGCCCGTTTTGCCATCAATCAGTGCAACCGTTTCTGGTTCCTTTTTTTCAAACGGTCTCCAACAAGTGGACGTTCAAAACGCCGAGGTAGAACAGGGGAACTCCGGTCTGGCCTTTGACACCGGTTGGAGTCTGCATAAACGGGGCACAACCGGTTGGATGAGGTCCGACAGATCTGGCTATTCTCCTGCAGACACCCGTTTTGCCGTCAGTCTGCACTTCTTTTTTAGGTCTGGGGCTGCGCTCTGTTTATTTATTATAGTTATTATATGTAGTAGCCTCATGACCAGGTTTTACTATGTTCAAGACGTTGTAGGCGGACACAAAACGCCGAGGTAGAATGGGAGAACCCCGGTCTGGCCTTAGACAGCTGGTTGGAGCCTGCATAAACGGGGCACGACCGGTTGAATGAGGTCCGACAGATCAGGCTTTTCTCCCGTCGACACCTGTTGTGTTCAGGTCTGGGGCTAATTGTTTTTGTTCATTGCTGTGTTCCATGTTTTCAAATGTGTTCTCATGTATTTTATGTGCAGCACTAACCCAGTTTTCAGAATGTTCCAGATTTTTTAGGTTTCTGGGTGTTGCTGCAGTTCTGGGGAGAAGGAAACAATGAGGGAAGAAAGTGAGGTAAATATGAAGATATTTTATGTTTGTGTTATCAGACAATGACGTTCCTTGTACTTAACTTAATTCCAGTTTTGATGTTTTATTCAGTCCAAGAGGAGGCTTCTCAGATGGATCATCACAGTTTGTTCAAGGGAAAAAAAAAAAAAACATAAAGATAAGTATTTTATTTATATTAAAAATTATTCATCAGATCACTTACATTGAACTGTGCACTGATGCAATTGTCTTTGTTTTTGTCTTTGCTGAATATGAAGCTGACCGAAGGATTCCAGGGACTCAGGCCGCACCACCAACACAAAGATAAGTATTTTACATTCAAACATATTGACCAGACTGCTCATAAAGAACTGTGCACTGATGCAATTGTTTGTTTTGTCTTTGCTGGACAGGAAGCTGACCAAAGGATTACAGGGACCCAGGCCGCACCACCAACACAAAGATAAGTATTTTAAATTCAAACATATTGACCAGACTGCTCATAAAGAACTGTGCACTGATGCAATTGTTTTTGACTTTGCTGGACAGGAAGCTGACCAAAGGATTCCAGGGACCCAGGCAGCACCACCAACACAAAGATAAGTATTTTACATTCAAACATATTCATCAGATCACTCATAAAGAACTGTGCACTGATGCAATTGTTTTTGTCTTTGCTGGACAGGAAGCTGACCAAAGGATTCCAGGGACCCAGGCAGCACCACCAACACAAAGATAAGTATTTTACATTCAAACATATTCATCAGATCACTCATAAAGAACTGTGCACTGATGCAATTGTTTGTTTTGTCTTTGCTGGACAGGAAGCAGACCAAAGGATTCCAGGGACCCAGGCAGCTACACTGTGGAGCAGGAATACCAGCTGGACTTCCTCTTTGGTCCAGGTACGTGTTGTAAATGTTACAGGAGGTTGTTTCATGCTCAAAATGTCCCATACACACAGTAACATTTATTTTCATGTTGACATACTTATTTATAGGACACGAGGAGTCCACGAAGATGATCCAGGCCTTGGAGACCTCATCAGCAGCTGTTGCTCACAAACAGCCAGTAAGTTTGCAGACTGTCATGGCAGTTCTGACAAATGTTCAAGTGAGCAATGCTATAATATTGTGGTTGATGATTTGTCTTTTTTGTGTCTTTCTAGAAAAACCTGAAGAGCACTGACCTCATGTTTAAAGTTCAATTGTAATCATAGTTCTATTTAGTGTAGAAATAAAATTGATTTAGACCTTTGAACTTGTCTGTGTGTGTTTCAGGGAAATGTTTAGTCTCCAGTAATCATAACATGTTGTGGTTTAAAACATAAAGTTATATATTTGGTAAGATGTTGGTCAGAAACCTTATCTCTCACTGATCATCCAGTATTCTAAGAAGTTTAAAGAATCTCCATTCAAATTATGGTGACACATGAAAAATGGACATTTATCAGGTGCAGGTTACATCTTGTGTGTTTGGAAGCATATGTCATACATTAGCATAAACACAGTAGCCTTTAATAGGTTTGTTAATACGCGTGTGGCCTTTTATACACTTTCTAAGACTTTATCCCACAGTGATCATCCAGTACTCCATTAACTTTAAAGGGGAATGTCCATTCAACTTAAGCCTGGTGACACATGACAGATGGACATGTTGTGTGTGGTTTGAACATCACAGCAGCTATCCATAGGTTTTTAATATCTTGTTTAGTCAGTCTAAGTGGTGAGTTCCTCAAAATGATGAAAAAATGTACTGAAGCCTGTTGAGGGGACACAGTGCTGAAGATGCCCAGAAGATCTCCAGTTGGTGTTCCCTGCAAATCCTGTCTGAGACATGGGAAGATCATGAAGCAGCATCAGTGGATTCATGGCAAGATGGTGGTCCCCCTGGGAAGGATTCTTTGGCAGCAGCACACAGAAGCAGACAGGAGGCTCAGCCAGCACAGTCAGAGGTCACAGGTATACACACACACACACAGTTTAATTCTAAACAATAACCCTCATAGGAAACAATGCTTTAGTGAAAATAAAGGCAGTCTGGCATACCTTGATGCAGAATCTTTATTACAATAAGACGTAAATCCAGTTACAGTCCATGTTCAAACAGACATTTTCTTACATGCACACTGCTGTGGATATTATGACTGCTTTGTTATTGTGGACACTCAGTTTCAAATCTGAATCTACATCTGACAGCTTTTTATGTCTTTCTTTAAACAGTGGATGAAAAGGATGAGGGACACTATGGACCAGGCAGAAAATCCAGGGGACAGGGAGGTCACATGACTGCAGGGAAGACAGCAGAATTCCATCTGGTGAGAGAAAGTAAAACACACAAACATTAGACCTCTGACATATTGAGTCCCCATTTCTGTACCACCTACCATATTTACAGGCAAGCCACTTAAGCTGACCTAACCCTCCTCATAGGAAATAATGGAAAAGTGGAATCAGTGGACTTACTGACATGTGGCAGTGATGGCGGTGTCTTCCAAAAGCATTTATAGGGGGGCGAACCGGCAGCAGAGTGTGGGCGAGCGCGCATTGGCCCACTCAAAATTTCTTGTGAAATTTTCTAGTTATTATTATTCTCCTTCTTCCGCCAAAACTTTGCCGCGTAACTCGTCCCACAGCTTTCGCGCCAGCGACCTGAAACTTTCACAGAACGTCCGGCCATATCGGGAATGGTGTGCTATGACTTTTCTTTCCGTTCCGACGTACGGTTTTCGCGTTATTCGCAAAAAACCAGTGGGCGAACGACATAGACGATGAATGGGGAGAGCGAGAACCCGCTAGAGTGGGATGATGTCACGCACTCTAACTTTCCCTGTTTTTTCCAAAACAGAAAAAAAAGGTAAACTACTTCAATTTGTGGCCACACCGGGTGCTCCACATACATAAATATGCTATCAAAACGTAGGGATTTTTGTCCCGGTCAAGCTGGTGCGCCCCTTTTTGTCATGTGACCCACGGTTTTTGGTCAGGTGACCCTCAAGCGAAGGGAGCGCCACTCCCTCCTCCCATCCGCTCCCATGTTAAACTTGGCCAAGATTTCAGATGAAAATCCTGATGGGCAAGGCATTTCTAACCTGCCAGAAAAATCACATACGTCCATCAAAACACATGAATTTGAAAATGGCATTAGTAGACAAGTGCCTGGCGCTCACGGTGAAAGAATTTTTCCTCTGTGACTTTTCGTTGTCCAGTAAAAAGAAGTTGTTTGGGAGGCTTTTTCTAGCTGCCTCTGAGTTTTCTCAGAAGCAGCTACAGAGTCTGTGCTCTCTCACTCTGCAACAGAAGGGAGGGGGGTGGGAGGGCCGAGGGGGCCGTTTCCAGGGTAACCTCCACAGGTGCTTTAACTGACTTGGAGGCTTCTCTGATGACATCACCTAACATGGCCGCTCCCATTGACAATGCATTGGGCTCATTCAACCCAATGTAACTAGACTGTATTGATCCATACAGAGGCAGACACACACACCTCTGCAACAGAAGGGGGGCTGGGGGGGTTGAGGCAGCCGTTTCCATGGTAACCTACCCAGGTGCTCTAACTGACTTGGAGGCTTCTCTGATGACATCACCAAAGATGGCCGCTCCCATTAACAATGCATTGGGCTCATTCACACCAATGTAACTACACTGTATTGACCCATACACAGGCAGACACACACATACATACACAACCATACAGGAACATACACAACTACACTCACACATGCACACACACACACACACACACACACACACACACACACACTGATTTTCAAAATAAAAGCCTCCAAATCATTACACACCTTACTAGGCCTGGTAAACTACACACAAGCCACCCAGAAATATGCAGACACACACTATACACACCTGCCAACACACAGACACACAAACAGGGATTTTCAAAATAAAAGACCCTGCACAATAACAGGATATGGCTGACATTCAGATTTTCAAAATAAAACACTTAAACATGTTTTAACATGCATTGGGGAGTGTCCCCAACCCACCCCCGCACACACACACACTTACACAGACACACACTGATTTTCAAAATAAAAGCCCCAAATTCATTATAGAGCTAACTAGCGCTAGCCACCCCTACAAATTATACATCAAATCGACCGGCTCGGTCAGGACTACTACCCTCTGAGGTTTGGTGGCGATCGGACAAACGGTATCTGAAAAAATCCCGAAAAACTGCGATCAACCCTCCCCACAGGCATCAAATCACTGTCAAACTTTGAACGCGTGCCGTTTGGGCATGCTGTCCCACAGAACCTTCATTCAAAATGTAAAATGTAGGTAAACATTAGACCTCTGACATATTGAGGCGCCATGTCTGTACCACCTACCATATTTACAGGAAAGCCACCTAAGCTGACACAACCCTCCTCATAGGAAATAATGGGAAATCGGTCAGACCCCTGACAAAACCCAGTCAACTTTGAACGCTTATCAGTCTGGCATGCCTCTACACAGAATATTCATTTCAACTGTTAACTGCTCATAAGGAGTTGAACTTTATCATATTGAGTCCTCATCTTCATCCGTTTTGTCCAACTCCATAAAATAGCAGCCAAAGTTGCATCCACATCTTTAGGATTCCTCCATTCAGAATGAATGGAGAAGCTTAGGGCCTATTAAACCTTAAATAAAACCAATAAGAAACACTGTAAAACCATGAAATGTCATCAGTGGCATCAGTAACATGTGGCAGCGTTGAGGCTATGAGGTTTTGGCAAGTGGGATGGATGGACCGGCAGCAGAGTGTGGGCGAGCGCGCATTGGCCCACTCAAAATTTCTTGTGAAATTTTCTAGTATTTACTTATAACTGCACTTTCAGAAACTTTGACGCGTAACTCCTCCCGCAGTTTTGAGTGCAGCCACACGTGTTATACATCAAATTGACCGGCTCGGTCTGGAATGGTGTGCTATGACTTTTGGTAGCGATTGGAATGACGGTGTGTGAGATCCGCCCTCAGAACTAAACTGAATTCTTCCCATAGGAAATACAGGGAAAACAGCCAGGTCAGAATGAAAACACACCTAACTTTGAAGGCATGCCGTTTGGCCATGCTTTCACACAGAACCTTCATTCAAAATGTTAAATGTAGATAAACATCAGACCTCTGACATATTGAGGCGCCATGTCTGTACCACCTACCATATTTACAGGCAAGCCGGTTAAGCTGACCTAACCCTCCTCATAGGAAATAATGGAAAATCAGTGAGATCCCTGACAAAACCCAGCCAACTTTGGAAGTCTATCAGTCTGGCATGCCTCTACACAGAATATTCATTTCAACTTTAGACAACTCAGTAGTAGTTGGACTTTATCATATTGAGTCCTCATCTTCATCTCTTTTACCCAACTTCAGAAAATAGCAGCCAAAGTTGCATCCACATCTTTAGGATTCCTCCATTCAGAATGAATGGACAATCTTGGGGCCTATTAAACCTTATGTAAAACCAATCAGAAACACTGTAAAACCATGAAATGTCATCAGTGGAGTCGTGGCAGTGATGGCGGTGTCTTCCAAAAGCATTTTTAGGGGGGCGAACCGGCAGCAGAGTGTGGGCGAGCGCGCATTGGCCCACTCAAAATTTCTTGTGAAATTTTCTAGTATTTACTTATAACTGCACTTTCAGAAACTTTGACGCGTAACTCCTCTCGCAGTTTTGAGTGCAGCCACACGTGTTATACATCAAATCGACCGGCTCGGTCTGGAATGGTGTGCTATGACTTTTGGTAGCGATTGCCTGGACGGTGTGTGAGAACCGGCCCCAAAAATAAACTGAATTCTTCCCATAGGAAATACAGGGAAAACAGCCAAGTTAGGATGAAAACACACCTAACTTTGAAGGCATGCCGTTTGGGCATGCTTCCACGCAGAACCTTCATTCAAAATGTTAAATGTAGATAAAGATTAGACCTCTGACATATTGAGTCCCCATGTCTGTACCACCTACCATATTTACAGGCAAGCCGCTTAAGCTGACACAACACTCCTCATAGGAAATAATGGGAAATGAGGTGAGATCCCTGACAAAACCCACTCAACTTTGGAAGCCTATCAGTCTGGCATGCCTCTACACAGAATATTCATTTTAACTTTACACAACTCAGAAGTAGTTGGACTTTATCATATTGAGTCCTCATCTTCATCTGTTTTGCCCAACTTCATAAAATAGCAGCCAAAGTTGCATCCACATCTTTAGGATTCCTCCATTCAGAATGAATGGAGAAGCTTAGGGCCTATTAAACCTTATATAAAACCAATCAGAAACCCTGTAAAACCATGAAATGTCATCAGTGGAGTCGTGCAGATGTGGCAGTGATGGCGGTGTCTTCCAAAAGCATTTATAGGGGGGCGAACCGGCAGCAGAGTGTGGGCGAGCGCGCATTGGCCCACTCAAAATTTCTTGTGAAATTTTCTAGTATTTACTTATAACTGCACTTTCAGAAACTTTGACGCGTATCTCCTCCCGCAGTTTTGAGTCCAGCCACACATGTTATACATCAAATCGACCGGCTCGGTCTGGAATGGTGTGCTATGACTTTTGGTAGTGATTGGAATGATGGTGTGTGAGAACCGCCCCCAGAACTAAACTGAATTCTTCCCATAGGAAATACAGGGAAAACAGCCAAGTGAGGATGAAAACACACCTAAATTTGAAGGCATGCCGTTTGGGCATGCTTTCACGTAGAACCTTCATTCAAAATGTTAAATGTAGATAAAGATTAGACCTCTGACATATTGAGGCGCCATGTCTGTACCACGTACCATATTTACAGGCAAGCCGGTTAAGCTGACACAACACTCCTCATAGGAAATAATGGGAAACTGGTGAGATCCCTGACAAAACCCAGCCAACTTTGGAAGCCTATCAGTCTGGCATGCCTCTACACAGAATATTCATTTCAACTTTAGACAACTCAGAAGTAGTTGGACTTTATCATATTGAGTCCTCATGTTCATCTGTTTTGCCCAACTTGTCCTTATGGCTGCTTAAGTTGCATCCACATCTTTAGGATTTCTCCATTCATTCTGAATGGAGCAACTTAGGGCCTATTAAACCTTATATAAAACCAATCAGAAACACTGTAAAAGCATGAAATGTCATCAGTGAGACGTGGCAGTGATGGTGGTGCTGAGGCTATCAGGTTTTGGCAAGTGGGATGGATGGACCGGCAGCAGAGTGTGGGCGAGCGCGCATTGGCCCACTCAAAATTTCTTGTGAAATTTTCTAGTTAGTGGGCCAATGCCCTAGGGCAGAGCCTATTGTAAAGCCGCAGGCTTTACAATAGGCTCTGCCCTAGGGCATTGTTCCACTATTACTATTGTAAATACTTATTCTTATTCTCCTTCTTCCGCCGATTTTCGGCACCTAACTAGTCCCACAGCTTTTGCGCCAGCGACCTGAAACTTTCACAGAACGTCCGGCTATATCGGGAATGGTGTGCTATGACTTTTCTTTCCGTTCCGATGTACGGTTTTCGCGTAAATCGCAAAAAACCTGTGGGCGAACGACATAGACGGTGAATGGGGAGAGAGAGAAAAAAAGGCAAAAATCCCAAAACCGGGGTCTCTTTGAGTCCACATAGCGCCGGCATACTGTCACCTACAGACATGATTTTCGGTTTAGAGGAATCAGCACAAATAGACCTACATCTTTTCTATATACATGTGTGCTTGAATTTTGCTTAGTTTAGGAGATTTGGCAGTTTACGTTTTGACGTGGTTTTGGAACATTTTTCTCTCTCTCCGCTAGAGTGGGATGATGTCACGCACTCTAGATTTTCAAGTTTTTCCAAAAACAAAAAAAAAGGTAAACTACTTTAATTTGTGGCCACACTGTGTGCTCCACATACATAAATATGCTATCAAAACGTAGGGATTTTTGTCCCGGACAAGCTGGTGCGCCCCTTTTTGTCATGTGACCCACGGTTTTTGGTCAAGTGACCCTCAAGCGAAGGGAGCGCCACTCCCTCCTCCCATCCGCTCCCATGTTAAACTTGGCCAAGATTTCAGATGAAAATCCTGATGGGCAAGGCATTTCTAACCTGCCAGAAAAATCACATACGTCGATCAAAACACATGAATTTGAAAATGGCATTAGTAGACAAGTGCCTGGCGCTCACGGTGAAAGAATTTTTCATCTGTGACTTTTCGTTGTCCAATGAGAAGCATTTGTTTGGGAGGCTGTTTCTAGCTGCCTCTGAGTTTTCTGAGTTTTCTAAATTTTCTGAGCTGTCTGTGCTCTCTCCCTCTGCAACAGAAGGGAGGGGGGTGGGAGGGCCGAGGGGGCCGTTTCCAGGGTAACCTCCACAGGTGCTCTAACTGACTTGGAGGCTTCTCTGATGACATCACCTAACATGGCCGCTCCCATTGACAATGCATTGGGCTCATTCAAACCAATGTAACTACACTGTATTGATCCATACAGAGACAGACACACACACCTCTGCAACAGAAGGGGGGCTGGGGGGGTTGAGGCAGCCGTTTCCATGGTAACCTACCCAGATGCTCTAACTGACTTGAAGGCTTCTCTGATGACATCACCAAAGATGGCCGCTCCCATTAACAATGCATTGGGCTCATTCAACCCAATGTAACTACACTGTATTGATCCATACACAGGCAGACACACACATACATACACAACCATACAGGAACATACACAACTACACTCACACATGCCCACAGACACACACACACACACACATGCACACACACACACACACACACACACACACTGATTTTCAAAATAAAAGCCTCCAAATCATTACACACCTTACTAGGCCTGGCAAACTACACACAAGCCACCCACAAATATGCAGACACACTCTATATACATCTGCCAACACACAGACACACAAACAGGGATTTTCAAAATAAAAGACCCTGCACAATAACAGGATATGGCTGACATTCAGATTTTCAAAATAAAACACTTAAACATGTTTTAACATGCATTAGGGAGTGTCCCCAGCCCACCCCCGCACACACACACACTTACACAGACACACACTGATTTTCAAAATAAAAGCCCCAAATTCATTACACAGCTAACTAGCGCTAGCCACCCCTACAAATTATACATCAAATCGACCGGCTCGGTCGGGACTACTACCCTCTGAGGTTTGGTAGCGATCGGACAAACGGTATCCGAAAAAATCCCGAAAAACTGCGATCGACCCTCCCCACAGGCATCAAATCACTGTCAAACTTTGAACGCATGCCGTTTGGGCATGCTTCCACGCAGAACCTTCATTCAAAATGCAAAATGTAGATAAACATCAGACCTCTGACATATTGAGGCACCATGTCTGTACCACCTACCATATTTACAGGAAAGCCGCTTAAGCTGACATCACCCTCCTCATAGGAAATAATGGGAAACCGGTCAGATCCCTGACAAAACCCACTCAACTTTGAACGCTTATCAGTCTGGCATGCCTCTACACAGAATATTCATTTCAACTGTTAACTGCTCATAAGGAGTTGAACTTTATCATATTGAGTCCTCATCTTCATCTGTTTTGCCCAACTCCATAAAATAGCAGCCAAAGTTGCATCCACATCTTTAGGATTCCTCCATTCAGAATGAATGGAGAAGCTTAGGGCCTATTAAACCTTATGTAAAACCAATCAGAAACACTGTAAAAGCATGAAATGTCATCAGTGGCCTTACTGACATGTGGCAGTGATGGCGGTGTCTTCCAAAAGCATTTATAGGGGGGCGAACCGGCAGCAGAGTGTGGGCGAGCGCGCATTGGCCCACTCAAAATTTCTTGTGAAATTTTCTAGTATTTACTTATAACTGCACTTTCAGAAACTTTGACGCGTAACTCCTGCCGCAGTTTTGAGTGCAGCCACACATGTTATACATCAAATCGACCGGCTCGGTCTGGAATGGTGTGCTATGACTTTTGGTAGCGATTGGAATGATGGTGTGTGAGAAGCGCCCCCAGAACTAAACTGAATTCTTCCCATAGGAAATACAGGGAAAACAGCCAGGTCAGAATGAAAACACACCTAACTTTGAAGGCATGCCGTTTGGGCATGCTTTCACACAGAACCTTCATTCAAAATGCAAAATGTAGATAAACATCAGACCTCTGACATATTGAGTCCCCATGTCTGTACCACCTACCATATTTACAGGCAAGCCCTTAAGCTGACACAACACTCCTCATAGGAAATAATGGGAAACCGGTCAGATCCCTGACAAAACCCAGCCAACTTTGGAAGCCTATCAGTCTGGCATGCCTCTACACAGAATATTCATTTCAACTTTAGACAACTCAGTAGTAGTTGACCTTTATCTTATTGAATCAAAATGTTATGGTTTTGGCAAGTGGGATGGATGGACCAGCAGCAGAGTGTGGGCGAGCGCGCATTGGCCCACTCAAAATTTCTTGTGAAATTTTCTAGTTAGTGGGCCAATGCCCTAGGGCAGAGCCTATTGTAAAGCCGCAGGCTTTACAATAGGCTCTGCCCTAGGGCATTGTTCCACTATTACTATTGCTCATACTTATTCTTCTTATTCTCCTTCTTCCGGACACTTTTCGGCGCGTAACTAGTCCCACAGCTTTTGCGCCAGCGACCTGAAACTTTCACAGAACGTCCGGCCATATCGGGACACCTGTGCTATGACTTTTCTTTCCGTTCCGACGTACGGTTTTCGCGTTATTCGCGAAAAACCAGTGGGCGAACGACATAGACGGTGAATGGGGAGAGCGAGAAAAAAAGGCGAAAAACCCCAAAACCGGGGTCTCTTTGAGTCCACATAGCGCCGGCATACTGTCACCTACAGACATGATTTTCGGTTTAAACGAATCAGCACAAGTAGACCTACATCCTTTCTATATACATGTGTGCTTGAATTTTGCTTAGTTTAGGAGATTTGGCAGTTTACGTTTTGACGTGGGTTTGGAACATTTTTCTCTCTCTCCGCTAGAGTGGGATGATGTCACGCACTCTAACTTTCCCTGTTTTTTCCAAAACAGAAAAAAAAGGTAAACTACTTCAATTTGTGGCCACACTGGGTGCTCCACATACATAAATATGCTATCAAAACGTAGGGATTTTTGTCACGGTCAAGCTGGTGCGCCCCTTTTTGTCATGTGACCCACGGTTTTTGGTCAGGTGACCCTCAAGCGAAGGGAGCGCCACTCCCTCCTCCCATCCGCTCCCATGTTAAACTTGGCCAAGATTTCAGATGAAAATCCTGATGGGCAAGGCATTTCTAACCTGCCAGAAAAATCACATACGTCCATCAAAACACATGAATTTGAAAATGGCATTAGTAGACAAGTGCCTGGCGCTCACGGTGAAAGAATTTTTTCTCTGTGACTTTTCGTTGTCCAGTAAAAAGAAGTTGTTTGGGAGGCTTTTTCTAGCTGCCTCTGAGTTTTCTCAGAAGCAGCTACAGAGTCTGTGCTCTCTCACTCTGCAATAGAAGGGAGGGGGGTGGGAGGGCCGAGGGGGCCGTTTCCAGGGTAACCTCCACAGGTGCTTTAACTGACTTGGAGGCTTCTCTGATGACATCACCTAACATGGCCGCTCCCATTGACAATGCATTGGGCTCATTCAACCCAATGTAACTAGACTGTATTGATCCATACAGAGGCAGACACACACACCTCTGCAACAGAAGGGGGGCTGGGGGGGTTGAGGCAGCCGTTTCCATGGTAACCTACCCAGGTGCTCTAACTGACTTGGAGGCTTCTCTGATGACATCACCAAAGATGGCCGCTCCCATTAACAATGCATTGGGCTCATTCAAACCAATGTAATTACACTGTATTGATCCATACACAGGCAGACACACACATACATACACAACCATACAGGAACATACACAACTACACTCACACATGCACACAGACACACACACACACACACACACACACACACACACTGATTTTCAAAATAAAAGCCTCCAAATCATTACAGACCTTACTAGGCCCGGCAAACTACACACAAGCCACCCAGAAATATGCAGACACACACTATACACACCTGCCAACACACAGACACACAAACAGGGATTTTCAAAATAAAAGACCCTGCACAATAACAGGAAAAGGCTGACATTCAGATTTTCAAAATAAAACACTTAAACATGTTTTAACATGCATTGGGGAGTGTCCCCAACCCACCCCCGCACACACACACACTTACACAGACACACACTGATTTTCAAAATAAAAGCCCCAAATTCATTATAGAGCTAACTAGCGCTAGCCACCCCTACAAATTATACATCAAATCGACCGGCTCGGTCAGGACTACTACCCTCTGAGGTTTGGTGGCGATCGGACAAACGGTATCCGAAAAAATCCCGAAAAACTGCGATCAACCCTCCCCACAGGCATCAAATCACTGTCAAACTTTGAACACATGCCGTTTGGGCATGCTGTCCCACAGAACCTTCATTCAAAATGTAAAATGTAGGTAAAGATTAGACCTCTGACATATTGAGTCCCTATGTCTGTGCCACCTACCATATTGTGTGGAATATAGTAGGTGAGATTTGTTTTGGTTTGAGATTTGGCATCATCTCTGAAGAAATCCCTACACAATAACAGGAAGTGTGAGACACAGAGATTTTCAATTGCCTTCACTTACATTCCAGAGGTCAGACAGTAGTGTTTGACCTCTGGAATGTTTGGATTTTTACTCATGTGTGAATCCTGTGTGTAACTTTTGTTTTATTTACCCTGGGTAGGTGTTCCAGGCATGTCCCACTAGGAGCAGACCCTGGAGCAGACACAGGATGCAGTGGACAGACTGTGTTTCCCGGCTGGTCAGGGAACAGCTGTGGAGTCCCCCAGAAGAGCTGGAAGAAGTGTCTGGTGAGAGGGAGGTCTGGGTGTCTCTGCTTAGACTGCTGCTCCACAACCTGGCCCTGGATAAGTGGGTTGAAGATGGATGGATTATTATGACACCTGGACAATCATCAGAGTGGACTGTATCATCTGTGCTGTGTGTGACATCAGTGAGGCCCTCTAAAAGGGTCAGAACATCACTAATGTTCCACAGGCTGAAGTGAGGCAGCTGCATGTACAGACTGCAGCTCAGGAAGTGATGAAGCTGCTTGGAGGAGCAGCAACACATCTATAAGGAAACTCTACAAGTCCAGTTGTCTCTCTTCAGCCTTTTGAATGTAAATGACCTGGATGACTGATAATAATTCAATCTGACAGCAAGACCACACTGAAGGAGCCAGTGAACCACTGCAGAGTCAGCTGAGAGGCAGTATGACAGTGAGACCTGAGGTAACATGTCTGCTACACACCTGCTACACATCAGGTATAGATTACATTACAGGATGTGGTTTATTTGGTAGCAGCTCAGAAACACAGGGATGGCTCAGGCAGCTCAGAGGCTGGATGTTGGTCAGACATGCAGTCAGGTGTAAAGTTGGTCTATGTTTCAAATACAGGCTTTGTGCTGTTTTTATGTGGAGTCTTCATGTTGGCGTGTTTCACCATGTTCATTACTACACATGAACCCTCATAGGAAACAGTGGTGACATGGTCAAAGGTCAGGCAGTCTGACAGGCCTTTATACATAATCATTACAGGTGTAAACATCTCATAAGGACTTGTACTGTGTCACATTGAATCACCATGTTCATCTCTGTGACCTTTCTTGACCTGATGGCAGCTGAAGGTGCTCATAGGAAGCAATAGGAAATCCCTACACAGTAACAGGAAGTGGCAGACACAGAGATTTCCAATTGCTTTCACTGTCACTGTTGCAATATTACAGCACATTTAATCATACAACAATAAAACTACAAATGTCTTTCATTCTCCTTGAAACCACACTAACATTACCAATGGCTGCTGTTGTCTATAATGTTCCAGAGGTCAGTCAGTAGTGTTTGACCTCTGGAATGTTTGGATTTTTACTCATGTGTGAATCCTGTGTGTAACTCTTGTTGTATTTACCCTGGGTAGGTGTTCCAGGCATGTCCCACTAGGAGCAGACCCTGGAGCAGACACAGGATGCAGTGGACAGACTGTGTTTCCCGGCTGGTCAGGGAACAGCTGTGGAGTCCCCCAGAAGAGCTGGAAGAAGTGTCTGGTGAGAGGGAGGTCTGGGTGTCTCTGCTTAGACTGCTGCTCCACACCCTGGCCCTGGATAAGTGGGTTGAAGATGGATGGATTATTATCACACCTGGACAATCATCAGAGTGGACTGTATCATCTGTGCTGTGTGTGACATCAGTGAGGCCCTCTAAAAGGGTCAGAACATCACTAATGTTCCACAGGCTGAAGTGAGGCAGCTGCATGTACAGACTGCAGCTCAGGAAGTGATGAAGCTGCTTGGAGGAGCAGCAACACATCTATAAGGAAACTCTACAAGTCCAGTTGTCTCTCTTCAGCCTTTTGAATGTAAATGACCTGGATGACTGATAATAATTCAATCTGTCTGACAGCAAGACCACACTGAAGGAGCCAGTGAACCACTGCAGAGTCAGCTGAGAGGCAGTATGACAGTGAGACCTGAGGTAACATGTCTGCTACACACCTGCTACACATCAGGTATAGATTACATTACAGGATGTGGTTTATTTGGTAGCAGCTCAGAAACACAGGGATGGCTCAGGCAGCTCAGAGGCTGGATGTTGGTCAGACATGCAGTCAGGTGTAAAGTTGGTCTATGTTTCAAATACAGGCTTTGTGCTGTTTTTATATGGAGTCTTCATGTTGGCGTGTTTCACCATGTTCATTACTACACATGAACCCTCATAGGAAACAGTGGTGACATGGTCAAAGGTCAGGCAGTCTGACAGGCCTTTATACATAATCATTACAGGTGTAAACATCTCATAAGGACTTGTACTGTGTCACATTGAATCACCATGTTCATCTCTGTGACCTTTCTTGACCTGATGGCAGCTGAAGGTGCTCATAGGAAGCAATAGGAAATCCCTACACAGTAACAGGAAGTGGCAGACACAGAGATTTCCAATTGCTTTCACTGTCACTGTTGCAATATTACAGCACATTTAATCATACAACAATAAAACTACAAATGTCTTTCATTCTCCTTGAAACCACACTAACATTACCAATGGCTGCTGTTGTCTATACTGTTCCAGAGGTCAGTCAGTAGTGTTTGACCTCTGGAATGTTTGGATTTTTACTCATGTGTGAATCCTGTGTGTAACTTTTGTTGTATTTACCCTGGGTAGGTGTTCCAGGCATGTCCCACTAGGAGCAGACCCTGGAGCAGACACAGGATGCAGTGGACAGACTGTGTTTCCCGGCTGGTCAGGGAACAGCTGTGGAGTCCCCCAGAGGAGCTGGAAGAAGTGTCTGGTGAGAGGGAGGTCTGGGTGTCTCTGCTTAGACTGCTGCTCCACAACCTGGCCCTGGATAAGTGGGTTGAAGATGGATGGATTATTATGACACCTGGACAATCATCAGAGTGGACTGTGTCATCTGTGCTGTGTGTGACATCAGTGAGGCCCTCTAAAAGGGTCAGAACATCACTAATGTTCCACAGGCTACAGCTACATGCTCTGCAGCAGCTCAGTGTCCAGCTCTGCTCCTCAGAGGAGGAGGAGGCTTCTGGAAGTATCATCACTGAATGAGGCTGTAAACATTCAGCTTTCATCCAGCTGTCCAGCATTTCTACATCATATCTGTGTCAGTGAATAAATAATCCAACACATTGTCTGTGTGGTCCTCATGTCAGTGTGGTTATGACTTTACAGATGTATACACTCCTACTGTGAGGCTGTAGAAGCAGTAAACCCAGCCAGCAGGCCTCCCACTGTCACAGGCCTTCACACAACATATTAACTCCACCTGTACACAGCTGGTGCTGCTCTGGCTTCATCACATGTGTCATTGTGTTGACGTCAGTGTCCACACTGTTATGGCTCTACAGCTGCTTTCTGTCTACTGTTTAATAACCAGGTCAGAATGATCCACCTGCTCTAACTGTTACACACACACAGCAGCTGTGTCTATATAATGGAACATGGTGCATGAACAGCTGAAATCATCCAGAGAGAAAGCAGCAAGAAAACATGACAATGTGTGGTTACATTAACTTTACAGTACAAACATCTTCCACATGTCTCCATGAGCTCTTATGGACACTAGTCCTGTCTGTGTCATGGCTCAGGCTGTGGGCACCAAGTGAGGACAGAGAATATTAAATGGACGATGATAAATGTAGTAAACATAACCCTCCATTTTTACAGTGTATTTAACGTCATCACAACAAAGTGCTCCTGCTTTATTTTACTGCTGCTCTGTGATGGATGGACTTATGTTAGCAGACAGCAGCTAGCAGGCTAATCCACATCAGAGAAACTAAGCAGACAGCTCACCTTCATCACTGAGGAAGAGGAGTGCACCTTCCTCTCCACCTGCGTCAGGACCGTGAACTGACGTCATTCCACGCGTGTTTTAATGGCCTCCTACTAACAGTAAGACCTCTCACTCCTTCTGTCTTTCCTGCTGCTACATGCACACAGTGACAGAGCCACCAGGACAGAGTGGGACATCCTGTTACTGAAGATCTTTGGAGCTCCGTCAGGAAACATCGTCTGAATAGTTCGCGATCTACTCGCGCATCGCGCGCGCCCCCCCCCCCCCCCCCCCCCCCCCCTCGCCGTAGTTTTGGTCTAATCTGCTGAGAACTGATCGGTTCATATTATATATATTATGATATTATTACTATTCGTCGCTAGCTTAATTTAACGTCGGCACTCTGTGTGTGTGTGTGTGTGTGTGTGTGTGTGTGTGTCTACACCTGCTACGTGAGCTGCACACAGCCCAACATGGCCGACATTTGCCTGACTGACAGACGGTCCGGCCTATGACAGCCAGGTCCACGGGCACTGAAGGGGACATCTGATTGGACCCTTGGACTTGATATAAAAACCGTGTAGCGCGATTGACGGTCAGACCCTCCTTCATCAGCTTACGAGAGGTAAGACGCGGTTTGCTCCTCCTGCTCGTTGTTAGCTTCCTAGCTTAACATATTCATGCTGATAATGTTGCTACATGTTTAAAAACGTTTCATACATTGGTGTTATTGTGCAGTGTGGAGATAATGTGGATGTGCTGTGTGTATTTGTCCAATAACCTGCTCTGCTGTGAGTCTAATGGTTGGCCTGTTGAACATGTGCTGAGCTCTGTTGATGGAATGTTCTGGAACAAATGTCTCTTAAAGCTCTTCTCATGGTGCTGGCTGCTTTTTGGAGGTTATGGTGTGTTTTACAAACGGTCTGTGTCGTGCTGGTTTGTACAGACAGGCGTGGCTGTTAGCTTGTGGCTGTTAGCTTGTGGCTGTTACCTTGTGGCTGTTAGCCTGTGGCTGTTAGCCTGCTAATGGAAAAGTACTGTGGCTCATGTTAATCAGGTGCTAAATGGAGCAGGGCTCATTCACTTTAACAGTGAACTGAGAATATAAGCATTGCTTAATATTGCTGAACCTCTGTAATGAGCAGTTTCATGCTGTCTTCTCTCTGCATATTGCTAATATTAATTAATTAAATTAATTTAAATAATTAATTATTAAAGTAGTTAGTATATTTTGCTGCATGTGAAAGGCTAACAGTGTCAGTCTAGTCTAGTGACTAGTCTTGGCATCCATTTTGTGTTCTTCCATGGCAGCCATTTTGTCTGTGTTAGAAGGTTTTGAGGCTTACAAAATGGCTGAATGACAGTGTCTGGATCATGGCTGTTTCATGCTGTGTAATTAACCCTAATGAAACAGGGCGCCTTCATTTCTGTAAGGCTGTGTGTATGATGTGCTTTGTCTCCCTCAATGACATGATGAAGCTACTGTGTCACATCTACATCTATGAGGTTGTGTTTTTCAGTCTTGCAGCCTCTAATTTCTGATGCTAATATGTGCTTACGTCTTTTCTATGTTTGTGACAGCACTGTCACTTTGTGATTGAAATCAGCTTGAAAGACTGATGGTGTTTTTATTAACCGCGTAATGTGGCTGAGGGACAGACTAAAGCTGTGAGACTGCACCTGCTGGTTGTTGGTTTGTGCTGACTTTTGCTGTTCTTTACATTAAGCAGTGAGGCTGTCTACAGAAGACATGATCTGTTTGTCAGTCATGGCCTCTGGCAGCCATTTTGTTTCTGTTAGAAGGTTTTCAGGCTTACAAAATGGCTGACAGATGTCTGTGGATAATCAGCTGCCTCTTTGTAGTAGTAACATGGATGCTAGTGTGTGGGTTAGCCTATTATTTATATTGATTAGGCTGTTGGCAAACTAGGAGCTGTGCTATGTCAGTGAGTGGCTGCTTTCATAGACAAACTGATTGTGGTCTTATACTTTTGTCATCATTCATTAAGCTGTGTGTGACAGTGTAAAAGCATCAGTGCTGCTGAGATTGTTTAAGTCAGTGTGGGGTCTGCCATGTTTGACATGTGATTAGTACAGTGTGTGATTAGAGGTCAGACTTGATGTGTGCTGTCAGGTGTCATCATCTTACCTGCTTTATTTAATGTGTGGATTTGTGCCTTGTATGTGAATAGGTTGTCAGTGTGTTGATCTGAACTTCTGTCAGTCACTGACTCTTCTCTTGGCATCCATTTTGTCTGTGTTAGAAGGTTTTAAGGCTCACAAAATGGCTGAATGACAGTGTCTGGATCATGGCTGTTTCATGCTGTTGTGTAATTAACCCTAATGAAACAGTGTGTTAACAGTGTGTCAGTGTTAATGCAACAGAGAGCCTTCATTTCTGTAAGGCTGTGTGTATCATGTCGTTTATCTCTCACTCAATGAGATTGATGGTGTGTAGATTAGCATGTTAGCACAGTGGAGATCTGTTTATGGTGTGAGTGTCTTTGTAGTGTGTTAAGCATCTGTTTCAGCCTGGTGCTGCTGTGTTTTATCATCATGACACATCAACAGTGGCAGTTCATTCATAATTTTACTGTATGTGAAACGGTGTCAGTGCTGAATATAATATTATGGATACTTATAAATGCATATGATTATTTTGGTGTTATACTGTGGTCACAATTAAGCTGTGACACAGTGTAAAAGCATCTGTATTTTGTAACAGTTTCAAACCTGTCATTTTTTCTGTTGTCTGGTAATTAAACTGTGAGTTTGTCCAGAGTTCCAATGACCCTGGACTTCTGTCAGTCACAGTCTGGTGCCCTCCATTTTATCATGTCCTTCCAGTGTGGCTGCACTGTGTTAAAGATCTAAATGTGGCTTGATTGTCTTTGCTGGTGTTCTTGTCTGTTATATGTGGATTTTTACTGGTGGAATGCTGTAGTTGTTGAGCTATGTGACTGTACAGTGTGTTGTCCTTCCCTGTCAGTCATTTTGTCTCTGTTAAAACAGTGGATGTTGTGACTAACACATGTCTGAAGGAGATGTGTAGGTGTTATCTGGCCCTTTGGAATGAAGATATTGACTTTTTCTGCTAATTGCATTATGTAATTGTTGTTGATCACAATGAGAGGTTAACAGGAGTACAGGATTACTAATGGATTTTGAGTTCATTTGATTAGGTTAAATCATTTGTTACAAATGTTTGCTGACAGTTCTAGTATCTGGATCATGGCTGTTTCAGGCTGTTCACTTGTTTAATGAAGATGTGTTTAGCAACAGATCTACTGAACTCTTTGTGTGTATGAGCCTGTTTGGTTTATCTCATTTAAACCTAAACAAAAACTTTATTAATACCCATGGAGTCATTGGGTTGTGTTAGCAGCATATACAAGAAGACACAGTAAATACAATGCATGTGTTGATGATTTTCTGTGTCCTCTTCACAGATACTGTGTGTTGATACCCCAGTATTTTCTGAGCCAGTCATCTACAAAGTAAGTTACTAACACAGCCACAACTGTTATGTTGTATGTTAAGTGATACAATGATTCTGTACATGGTTTGTAAACCTTCCAATGTAATAAATTATAGTGTTTATATTGTTGTTGGAGTAGAAATGTAACCATGTCGTGACAGATTTTTTTTTTTTTTTTTTTTTTTTTTTCTCTTTCAGCTCTTTGGACAACTCTTTCATTGAAGACATCGACACAGGACACACCCTCTACACACATACAAATCCTATATAATAACACACAGTGTACATACACATCACACTCATACACACACACACACACACACACACACACACACACACACACACTCACTAACTTTTGTCTAGGTAGGCACATTTTTTTTACTGGACAATGCCACGGAAGGGGAAGAGGTCCCAGGCCCAAAAGGTGCGCTGGAGACGGCTGGACCTGGCAGATCCTGGACCACCAGAGGTCGCAGCCAGTGAGTCTCCTGCTGCACAGGTAAATGTTCTTATGTCGGTGTCCCTGTTTAAAGTCAAGAAGTGATTAATGCTTCTTCTGCTGTAATGTTGCAGACAACTTTTATGGTAGCTTTTGCTTTGATTATGTTTTTTTGTCAAAAGTTTTTTATCAGGTGGTCTTTCAGTAGTCATAAAGTAGAAATGCTCTGTTCTCAGATGGCCCCGACACCAACACAGTTGCAGAGAGTGGATGCTGCACCCTCCTGCTCCCATTCTCCAACTGCAGATGTATGTATTTTGCATCTTCCACTTAGTAAAGTCAGAAAATTCTTCTCAGTTTAATATATCTAAGTACATTTTTTTCCTCATTCACTGACTGAAGTAAATGATAGAAAATGTACTCCACACTTCTTAATTGCATAGTTTATTTAGCTTGCATTGTTTCTATCTTGACAGACATTCAGTCATGGTTTTGGTTATTTACATGTACATAATATGCACAACAGGAGTTAAAGTTAAATGTGTCTTATTTGGTATTGTTGCTATTGTTTATCGTGACAGGCCTACTTACATGTTTCTTATTTGCTATCAGATGGGAACCCGGATGCCTGAAACACCTCCACCTACCAAACCGTTTTGGGCATCGCCATCACATTCTCCAGCTTACAAGGTAGGCTGTTTTAACTGTGCTTAACTTTGTACACACTATTTCTTGTGTTATACTGTATTGGGTTGCATGTATCACAAAGCTAAAATAACAAATATGTGCACTTATTTATTAAAGACATGAAACATTGACTGTAGTTGGCATGATTTCAAAGAAATAGTTCAACAAAAACTACAAATAAAACAAAATAAACTTTGTTTCACCAGGTTCCCAAAGTGCAGACGCCTCCACAGTCGAGAACCTTCTGGCTGCAGAATGTGAAGGCTTCCCATTCATCTCATCAGGTATGTAGATCTTCTGTTATTGTTACAGCTTCAGGTAAAGTAGGGCTACAAATACTATTTTTGTATGTACACATTCTCTGCTGTTAGTTGGGCTTCAAATTAGGTTTAATGTTCTGTTTTTGAATCAACCTGTTACATACAGTAGTAGTAATGACAGTTACTCCTCACACACAGGATTCACACACACCACCACGGACAGCTAAAGGCCCAGGTAAACGCGTTTGTTCTGTCAGAGCGACGCACAGTCAGGGCGATTACAGGTTCAGTTCGTTTTCACGAAACCATCAGTGTGCCTGTAACGCTCTACTGTTCCTGGCCTACCAGCATGAAGGTTTGTGCTTCAACACGTCAGATCTTGACAGAGTCCTTGCGCGCGGTGACTCTGTCTATGTTGAGGTTAAGACAAACCTTTTAAGAGATGGTAAGTTTCGGAGCGATCACCTCGCCGTAGAGGAGTTGCCCCAGCAGGTGCAGACGGACACCGATTTGTACAACGTCCGCATGGCTGAGATCAGGTTGGGAAACCTGAAAGGAGACCCCGACAGCACTCGAAGGCAGAATTGGTATTTGCCACTTGCCGCGCGTCTTCAGTGTCTGTCGCAAGATGTCAGCCAGGCATTGCTCGTCGTGTCCCCCGAGTTTGTTGCGGTATTTCGTGACCGATCAGGACGCTATGGAGTGTTCGATCCACACTCCAGAAGTGCAGCAGGCTTTCCCCAACCAGGAGGAACTGCTGTTATGTTGACTTTTGCGCACCTGACCGACTTGATCGAACACTTGCACAAACTATTTGAAGGTCGTGGTGCTTATGCTGGCTACGAGTTCGTGCCCGTTTCTTTTGACAATGTCAACGTGGCAACTCAACCCAAAAGATCTGCAACTGCACCATCGTCCAAGGAGAGTCCTAAACCAGTAGTTATTAACACAGAGAAGCCAGCAATCAGCAGCACCCAAACAGCTACACAATCAGACGTACAAACAGTTGCTCAGATCTGTGAGAAGACGGCACAAATACGTTTAGATCCCCCCAAATCACACAGCTGCACTGGTGAAGGACTACTCAAGAATTTGACCAGTAAAACCACACACTCATCAAAAAGCGCGTCCAAAGTAAACAAAGAGCGACGCAGAAAAACGATGCGCAAGGTCCATGAATGGGAAAGCGGTGTAACTCCAAAACAACTAAGAAGAAAGTATAAGACGGAACATGATAAACGGCGATATGCTAGCTGCTTTGAATTTCGAATGAAAAAAGCTCTGGCTGTCAAAACAAAGTATTCCCAGGACGACACGTACCGTAAACAAAAGCAGGCATCAGTAAAACACTATTATCGAGATCCTAATGTTCAAAACTATGTAAGAGCACACAAAGTAAAAAAATACAACACTGATGTCTGTGTACAACAGAAAAAGAAGGAGTACATCGTCAGGCGATACAATACTGATGCTGCTTTTCAGAGCAGACAGAAAAGAGATGTGGCACAGAAATACAAACAAGCTACTGTAAGACAGAACAAAAAAATATATATGTCAGCTAAGTACGCACATGACCAAACCTACAGGGAAAAGAAAAAACAAACTTTGCACACAAGGTATCACACTGATAAACAGTTTAGGTCACGTCACATACACCAGTGCACCCGACACAAAAAAAGCACATTGGCCTCAACTCCTGCTGTCCATATATATCACAAAATTCGGTGCGCATTGCGAATAACAACAAAATATAAGCAGGCCACAATCCGCCGACAGCAAACTCCCCAACCTGAAGTCCCGCGCCAGGTTGTGGTCAACACAGTCATGCAAGCTGCGATTTCTGCGTTCCGGGAAGCCATTCGGAATGGACCCACGCACGTTTGTACCGTGTGCCACAGAACTCTGTTTCCAAATCAAGTCAAGCCATGTAACAGATCAAAATACGTTAAAAACCTTCGCGTGGTAGAGGCTTGCTTGACTGGAACATATGTTCATGTATGTGGCGGTGACTGTTCGGCCCCTTGTAACACTCCCCAACACAGAATGCTGGAGTGGATCTGCCATACTTGTGACCGGCACCTCTACCGAGGAAACATGCCATCCGTCGCAGTGGCAAATCGTTTAGATGTAGCCCCCATCCCCCCCGAACTGCGCGCTTTAAATGTACTCGAAAGGCAATTGATTGCAAAAGTCTTGCCTTTCGCAAAAATAGTCACGCTTCCCAAAGGACAGCAGAGAGCAGTACATGGCGCGGTTGTCTGCGTACCGTCAGAGGTAGAGACAACAGTAAATTCACTACCGAGGCCGAGTCACGAAGCCCAGTTGCTTCAGGTCAAGCTAAAACGTCGCCTAACGTTTAAAGGACATCAGCACTTCTACACAGTAAACATGACCAACGTTCTTGCGGCGCTTTCAAAACTAAAAGAGATGCACTCCGAATACAGCGACGTATTCATCCTCGAGGATGCTAATTTTGACAGCGTCTTCGATGACGACGCATTTGAAAACGAACAGAACGCCGAAGCAGCTGAGCAGGCTGGGCCATCAAACGTCGCAAGTGAACCGGAAGAAGCGGACGCGGAAAACGCCGAGGAAGGACAGGAGAACCCTGGTCTGGCCTTAGATACCTGCATGCAGCCTGCAGACATCGCACAGGACATTTTGTCATACGGCCACGGAATATTTAGCGTCGCCCCTGCCCAAGGAAACCGGCCCGTTGGTTTCTTCGCCATTCCGAAGCTTGAAGCTATGGCCTTTCCTGTGCAGTTCCCAACGGGGCACAACACTTTGGATGAGGTCCGACAGGTCAGGGTTTCACCTAGCATGTATTTCAATGTTAGGCTTTTCTCCGTCGACACCCGTTTTGCCGTGGATCAGAGCTATTTGTTCTTCGCTCAGTTCGTCATTGAAACGCACATGGCTACCGAGAGCATGTCGATTCAAATGCGAAAAAGTAAACCGGTAACCAAAGATGGCCGCGCAGTCTGCAACAAAATGCTGCAAGATAAGGACGAGCTAGAGCAGCTGATAACTAATAGAGAGGCGGTGCGTTTTATGAAACCTCTTAGAGGCACGCCGGCCTATTGGGATGCAGCGCTGAAAGACCTCCACGCGATGGTGAGGCAGCTGGGAAAGCCAACCTTTTTCTTGACTTTCTCTGCTGCTGAAATGAGGTGGCCTGAGGTCGTCGAGGCCATCAAAGCGCAACAAGGCGAAGAGGTGGACTTTTCCGCGCTTGACTGGAATGCAAAGTGCGACGTTCTCCGGAGCAATCCAGTCACCGTCATGCGCATGTTTGAACAACGTGTCGACGCGCTGATGAGTCATTTGATCTTGTCGCCCGCGCAGCCCATCGGGGAAGTAGAGGATTTCTTCTACCGCGTCGAATTCCAAGCCAGAGGCAGCCCGCACATACACATGCTGGTTTGGATCAAAAATGCGCCCAAATTAGGTGTGGACATCGAAGACCGCATCTACGCATTTATAGACAAATATGTGACGTGCCGGATGCCCGATCCGGAGGCAGACCCTGAGCTCCACAAAATTGTGTCTGAGGTTCAAGTCCACAGCAGGAAACATTCGAAATCCTGCAGGAAAGGCAACGTCTCCTGCAGGTTTGGATTTCCCAAGTTGCCCGTGGACATCACCATGATCACCTTCCCAAGCTCGGACGGCGACCCCGAGGACGAGCAGGAGAAGGAGAAGAAGAAAGAGAAAGAGAAGAGGAAACACTTGATCATCGGCCACGCGAAACCGAAACGGATCGAGAAAACCCTCGGGAGCAAACAACGCGACGCTCAAGCAAAGCTCGAGCCAGTCCGACTTTTGCTCAATGATGCCAACGCATCATTCAAAGACTTGGCTGACCTACTCCGACGTTGTAAGTTGACTTACCAACAGTATCTGCGCAGCGTCTTCGACCTGAGCGGCGGACACCAGATTTTGTTGAAGCGTCATCCCAACGACTGCTGGGTCAACAACTACAACGCAGACTTGCTCCGAGCATGGAACGCGAACATGGACATCCAGTACGTAATGGACGACTACAGCTGCATCATGTACATGATGTCCTACGTGTCCAAGCCGGAGCACGAGATGACGGAGTTGCTGGACGGCGTCATTCGCGAAGTCAAGAAGACTGACGTCAACGCCAAGGACGAGATGAAGCAGATCATGCAAGCGTACGTCAAGCACAGGGAGGTCAGCGCGCAAGAGGCCGTGGCAAGGACCTGCAGCCTGCCCCTCAAGAAGTGTTCGCGTGACGTGCTGTTCCTCCAGACGGACGACGAAGGCATGAAGATGAGTCTCCCGATGAGCAGACTGCAGAACATGAACCCAGACGAAGAAGACGTTTGGATGTCAGGGCTGCCCGAGAAATACGTCAACCGACCCGAAACGCGCGAATTTGAGGGACTGTGCTTTGCCCGATTTGCGTCCGAGTACAGGGTCGTGTACGGTCTCCAGACGGAAGGGAAGAACGTTATCGCGCTCTTAAACGACAAAGGGTTCATCCAGAAGAGGACGAGGGGCAAACCCGCTGTCGTTAGGTACGCGCGGTTCTCGGAGAAGAAGCAACCGGAAAAGTTTTACGGCCGGTTGGTAAAGCTCTATTTCCCCTACCGGACCGACGAGGACCTGAAGACAGAAGAATGCCCGACCTACGAGCAGTTCTACAAAAGCGGTCGTAAGTGGGGCTACGAAGTTCGCGCGGTCGTCGATCGAAACAAGAAATTGTTTGAGCGTCACAGCGAGCAGATCGACGAAGCGCTGGAGCGCGTCCGGAGGGAAGGCCCCGCTCTCAACGCGTGGAACTGCTTCGCGCCCGAGGTTGAGGTAGATCGCTTGGAATGTCTCGACGAAAGGGAGCCCATCGATGCTGGGGAGCACGATGACATTCCTGACTTCCAAGTTTTCGACGTCAGCGTCCTCCTTCCGACGGTGGCAGCGCCAAAGTTAAGCCCTGACTTTGTGAGGAAAATGTACCGTAGCCTAAACGAAACGCAGGCTTGCATTTTCTACGCTGTCCGTCAATGGTGCTTCAGGCGTTTGTGGGGACAGAATCCTGAGCAATTCTTTTACTTTGTCTCTGGAGGAGCTGGCTGTGGCAAGTCGCACGTCATCAAATGCATTTACGAAGAGGCGACCACAGTTTTGCGACAGCTCCCCAGGTTTCGTGACCAGGCAGACATGTCCCAGCCCGCGGTTCTTCTTTCCGCGTTCACTGGCACTGCAGCGTTCAACATTTCTGGGAAAACGCTGCACTGCCTTCTTAAACTGCCAAGAAATTTGCGGCCCCCTTACCAAGGACTCGGTAACGCTCTGGACGAAATGCGAGCGGCTTTGTCCTACGCGGAGATCCTCATCATCGACGAGATATCCATGGTTTCAAAGGAGTTGTTTTCCTACATCCACTGGCGGTTTCAGCAGATCAAGGGAAACAAGAAGCCATTCGGAGGACTGTCCATCCTTGCCGTCGGCGACTTTTACCAGCTACCGCCCGCTGGTAGAGCCAAGCCGCTGTGCGTTTATGAGGAAGGCGAGCTCGATCTGTGGAAAGATTACTTTCAAATGATCGAGCTCACTGAAATCATGCGCCAGAAGGACGATCGCCCCTTCGCCGAGCTCTTAAATCGCATAAGAGTGAGGGAAAAGACGGACTCCCTGAGAGACGACGACAAAGCCTTGCTCGCGAAGGCCTGCCGTGACATCAAAGACTGTCCAGCCGAAGCCCTGCACATTTACGCTACAAACAAGGAGGTCGACGAGTACAACGCTCAAGCGGTAGCTTCCCTGGTGTCTGACGTCGTAACCATTCACGCAGAGGACTACAGAAAGGACCTTCGTACAGGTGAGATGACCTTCTGCACTAAAGAACAGAAAGGGAAGAAGAGAGATCTACCCGACGTGTTGCAGGTTGCTCTCGGAGCACGCGTCATGGTCATCAGAAACCTGGATGTGGAGGACGGGCTTGTCAACGGGACGTTTGGGACCATCGCAAACATCGTCGAGAGCACCCGACCGGGACCGACGCAGATCAGGCTCCTTGGCCTCAAACTGGACAACCCGACAGCTGGACAGAAGTTCCGTCGCAAGATTCAGGGCCGATCGGACAACCTCGTCTACGTGGATCAGAATGAGGAAATCCTCAGGAAAGGGGTGGTCCGCAGGCAGTTCCCCATCAAGCTGGCCTTTGCCTGCACTTGTCACAAAGTGCAAGGCATGACCATGCAGTCGGCAGTGGTAAGTTTGAAGCGTATTTTCGAGCCAGGAATGGCGTACGTTGCGCTCAGCCGAACCACCTCGCTTCAAGGTCTCCACGTCGTTGACTTTGACGAGAAGAAAATATACGCCGACCCGAAAATCACGGCCGCGCTCAAAACCATGAGGCACGCGTCGTTCGCCGACACAACACCGCTGCTACGTTACGCGATGTCAGCAGACAGAGCCCCCGAGACACTGACCGTTATCCACCACAACGCGCAAGGTTTACCGACACACATGGAGGACATGAAATGCCATCATGAACTCAGACTTGCCGACATCTTGTGCGTTACGGAAACGCATTTGTCGGGCTCCTCGGTTCCTCCACGCTTCCAGTTAGACGGCTATGACGTGTTCTGGCGACACAGGCACGCGTCGTACGCGACTTATTCCGACATGGCGGAAAAAGACGGAGGTGGAGTTGCGGTGTACTGTCGAAGCGGTCTTCAAGCCGAGGTCAGGCACTTTGTGCAGAACGTCGCTGACCTGGAATTTGTACTCGTCAAGGTCGAACAGCCGCTCGTTGCGTTGATCGCAGCTGTTTACAGACCACCGAGTTACGCTTTGGAGAAATTTCTTCCAAACATGCGGAGACTGCTCGACTCCTTAGACGCCACGGGCCATGAGACCGTCGTCGTGTGTGGGGACTTCAACGAAGACCTTCTTAGTGAGGGCAAGAAAGTCATCCAGGAGCTGTTTAGGTCCAAAGGCTACACTCAGCTCATAACGGCTGCGACTACCGACAAGCGCACGTTACTGGACCACATTTATATTTCCCAGCCACAAGTCTGCCTTCAATCTGGTGTGCTGCAAAGCTACCATAGTTACCACAGTCCAGTGTACTGTGTACTAAGGTAAACGTGGCAGACTTGGCTGAAGCTCGTTTCATTTTCTAAACAAAAAACTGGACGTTCAAAACGCCGAGGTAGAGCAGGTGAACTCCGGTCTGGCCTCGGACGCTGGTTGGAGTCTGCATCAACGGGGCACGACCGGTTGGATGAGGTCCGACAGATCTGGCCGTTCTCCTGCAGACGCCCGTTTTGCCGTCAATAAGCGCTACCGTTTGCGGTTTATCTTCAAACAACCTCCAACAGGTGGACGTTCAAAACGCCGAGGAAGAGCGGGGGAACTCCGGTCTGGCCTCGGACACCGGTTGGAGTCTGCATCAACGGGGCACAACCGGTTGGATGAGGTCCTACAGATCTGGCCGTTCTCCTGCAGACGCCCGTTTTGCCGTCAGTCAGCGCTTCAGTTTTCGGGTCATTTCCAAGCCATCCCCAGGAAGTGGACGTTCAAAACGCCGAGGAAGAACAGGGGAACTCCGGTCTGGCCTTTGACACCGGTTGGAGTCTGCATCAACGGGGCACAACCGGTTGGATGAGGTCCGACAGATCTGGCCATTCTCCTGCAGACACCCGTTTTGCCGTCAGTCTGCGCTTAAGTTTTCAGCTCATTTTCAAGGCATCTCTAACAGGTGGACGTTCAAAACGCCGAGGAAGAGCAGGTGAACTCCGGTCTGGCCTTTGACACTGGTTGGAGTCTGCATAAACGGGGCACGACCGGTTGGATGAGGTCCGACAGATCTGGCCATTCTCCTGCAGACGCCCGTTTTGCCGTCAGTCAGCGCTTCGGTTTTCAGTTCGTTTTCAAGGCATCTCCAACAGGTGGACGTTCAAAACGCCGAGGAAGAACGGGGGAACTCCGGTCTGGCCTTTGACACCGGTTGGAGTCTGCATCAACGGGGCACGACCGGTTGGATGAGGTCCGACAGATCTGGCTTTTCTCCTGCAGACGCCCGTTTTGCCGCCAGTCAGCGCTTCAGTTTTCGGGTCATTTTCAAGCGATCCCCAAGAAGTGGACGTTCAAAACGCCGAGGAAGAACGGGGGAACTCCGGTCTGGCCTTTGACACCGGTTGGAGTCTGCATCAACGGGGCACAACCGGTTGGATGAGGTCCGACAGATCTGGCCATTCTCCTGCAGACGCCCGTTTTGCCGTCAATCAGCGCTATCGTTTGCAGTTTATCTTCAAACAACCTCCAACAGGTGGACGTTCAAAACGCCGAGGAAGAACGGGGGAACTCCGGTCTGGCCTTAGACAGCTGGTTGGAGCCTGCATCAACGGGGCACAACCAGTTGGATGAGGTCCGACAGATCTGGCCATTCTCCTGCAGACGCCCGTTTTGCCGTCAGTCAGCGCTTCAGTGTCCTTTTTACAAATAATCTCAACAGGTGGACATTCAAAACGCCGAGGAAGAACAGGGGAACTCCGGTCTGGCCTTTGACACTGGTTGGAGTCTGCATCAACGGGGCACAACCGGTTGGATGAGGTCCGACAGATCTGGCCATTCTCCTGCAGACGCCCGTTTTGCCATCAATCAGTGCAACCGTTTCTGGTTCGTTTTTCGAACAATCCCCAACAAGTGACGTTCAAAACGCCGAGGAAGAACGGGGGAACTCCGGTCTGGCCTTAGACAGCTGGTTGGAGCCTGCATCAACGGGGCACGACCGGTTGGATGAGGTCCGACAGATCTGGCCATTCTCCTGCAGACGCCCGTTTTGCCGTCAGTCAGCGCTACCGTTTGCTGTTAATCTTCAAACAACCTCCAACAGGTGGACGTTCAAAACGCCGAGGAAGAACGGGGGAACTCCGGTCTGGCCTTTGACAGCTGGTTGGAGTCTGCATCAACGGGGCACAACCGGTTGGATGAGGTCCGACAGATCTGGCCATTCTCCTGCAGACGCCCGTTTTGCCGTCAAGTAGCGCTACCGTTTTCAGTTAATAATTGAAATAACGTCAATCAAGTGGACATACAAAACGCCGAGGAAGAACGGGGGAACTCCGGTCTGGCCTTTGACACTGGTTGGAGTCTGCATCAACGGGGCACAACCGGTTGGATGAGGTCCGACAGATCTGGCTATTCTCCTGCAGACGCCCGTTTTGCCATCAATCAGTGCAACCGTTTCTGGTTCCTTTTTTTCAAACGGTCTCCAACAAGTGGACGTTCAAAACGCCGAGGTAGAACAGGGGAACTCCGGTCTGGCCTTTGACACCGGTTGGAGTCTGCATAAACGGGGCACAACCGGTTGGATGAGGTCCGACAGATCTGGCTATTCTCCTGCAGACACCCGTTTTGCCGTCAGTCTGCACTTCTTTTTTAGGTCTGGGGCTGCGCTCTGTTTATTTACTGTATTTGTTATTATGTAGTAGCCTCATGACCAGGTTTTAGAATGTTCAAAACGTTGTAGGTGGACACAGAAAACACCGAGGTAGAGCGGGAGAACCCCGGTCTGGCCTTAGACAGCTGGTTGGAGCCTGCATAAACGGGGCACGACCGGTTGAATGAGGTCCGACAGATCAGGCTTTTCTCCCGTCGACACCTGCTGTGTTCAGGTCTGGGGCTAATTGTTTTTGTTCATTGCTGTGTTCCATATGTTAAAATGTGTTCTTATGTATTTTATGTGCAGCACTAACCCAGTTTTCAGAATGTTCCAGATGTTTTAGGTTTCTGGGTGTTGCTGCAGTTCCGGGGAGAAGGAAACAATGAGGGAAGAAAGTGAGGTAAATGTGAAGATATTTTATGTTTGTGTGTTATCAGACAATGACGTTCCTTGTACCTGTTAACTTCATTCCAGTTTTGATTCAGTTTTAGTTTTATTCAGTCCAAGAGGAGGCTTCTCAGATGGATCATCACAGTTTGTTCAAGGGAAAAAAAAAAAAACATAAAGATAAGTATTTTATTTATATTAAAAATTATTCATCAGATCACTTACATTGAACTGTGCACTGATGCAATTGTCTTTGTTTTTGTCTTTGCTGAATATGAAGCTGACCGAAGGATTCCAGGGACTCAGGCCGCACCACCAACACAAAGATAAGTATTTTACATTCAAACATATTGACCAGACTGCTCATAAAGAACTGTGCACTGATGCAATTGTTTGTTTTGTCTTTGCTGGACAGGAAGCTGACCAAAGGATTCCAGGGACCCAGGCAGCACCACCAACACAAAGATAAGTATTTTACATTCAAACATATTCATCAGATCACTCATAAAGAACTGTGCACTGATGCAATTGTTTTTGTCTTTGCTGGACAGGAAGCTGACCAACGGATTCCAGGGACCCAGGCAGCACCACCAACACAAAGATAAGTATTTTACATTCAAACATATTCAAGAGATCACTCATAAAGAACTGTGCACTGATGCAATTGTTTGTTTTGTCTTTGCTGGACAGGAAGCAGACCAAAGGATTCCAGGGACCCAGGCAGCTACACTGTGGAGCAGGAATACCAGCTGGACTTCCTCTTTGGTCCAGGTACGTGTTGTAAATGTTACAGGAGGTTGTTTCATGCTCAAAATGTCCCATACACACAGTAACATTTATTTTCATGTTGACATACTTATTTATAGGACACGAGGAGTCCACGAAGATGATCCAGGCCTTGGAGACCTCATCAGCAGCTGTTGCTCACAAACAGCCAGTAAGTTTGCAGACTGTCATGGCAGTTCTGACAAATGTTCAAGTGAGCAATGCTATAATATTGTGGTTGATGATTTGTCTTTTTGTGTCTTTCTAGAAAAACCTGAAGAGCACTGACCTCATGTTTAAAGTTCAATTGTAATCATAGTTCTATTTAGTGTAGAAATAAAATTGATTTAGACCTTTGAACGTGTCTGTGTGTGTTTCAGGGAAATGTTTAGTCTCCAGTAATCATAACATGTTGTGGTTTAAAACATCAAGTTATATATTTGGTAAGATGTTGGTCAGAAACCTTATCTCTCACTGATCATCCAGTATTCTAAGAAGTTTAAAGAATCTCCATTCAAATTATGGTGACACATGAAAAATGGACATTTATCAGGTGCAGGTTACATCTTGTGTGTTTGGAAGCATATGTCATACATTAGCATAAACACAGTAGCCTTTAATAGGTTTGTTAATACGTGTGTGGCCTTTTATACACTTTCTAAGACTTTATCCCACAGTGATCATCCAGTACTCCATTAACTTTAAAGGGGAATGTCCATTCAACTTAAGCCTGGTGACACATGACAGATGGACATGTTGTGTGTGGTTTGAACATCACAGCAGCTATCCATAGGTTTTTAATATTGTGTTTAGTCAGTCTAAGTGGTGAGTTCCTCAAAATGATGAAAAAATGTACTGAAGCCTGTTGAGGGGACACAGTGCTGAAGATGCCCAGAAGATCTCCAGTTGGTGTTCCCTGCAAATCCTGTCTGAGACATGGGAAGATCATGAAGCAGCATCAGTGGATTCATGGCAAGATGGTGGTCCCCCTGGGAAGGATTCTTTGGCAGCAGCACACAGAAGCAGACAGGAGGCTCAGCCAGCACAGTCAGAGGTCACAGGTACACACACACACACAGTTTAATTCTAAACAATAACCCTCATAGGAAACAATGCTTTAGTGAAAATAAAGGCAGTCTGGCATACCTTGATGCAGAATCTTTATTACAATAAGACGTAAATCCAGTTACAGTCCATGTTCAAACAGACATTTTCTTACATGCACACTGCTGTGGATATTATGACTGCTTTGTTATTGTGGACACTCAGTTTCAAATCTGAATCTACATCTGACAGCTTTTTATGTCTTTCTTTAAACAGTGGATGAAAAGGATGAGGGACACTGTGGACCAGGCAGAAAATCCAAAGACAGGGAGGTCACATGACTGCAGGGAAGACAGCAGAATTCCATCTGGTGAGAGAAAGTAAAACACAAACATTAGACCTCTGACATATTGAGTATTGAGGATTCATATTGAGTCCTCATGTCCGTGCCACTTACCTTTTTCACAGACAAGCAGCTTAAGCTGACCTAACCCTCCTCATAGGATATAATGGAAAATCACTGACAACCCTGACAAAACCCAGTCAACTTTGGAAGCCTGTCAGTCTGGCATGCCTCTACCACCTGTACCACCTCTACCTGTACCACCTACCATATTTACAGGCAAGCCACTTAAGCTGACCTAACCCTCCTCATAGGAAATAATGGAAAAGTGGAATCAGTGGACTTACTGACATGTGGCAGTGATGGCGGTGTCTTCCAAAAGCATTTATAGGGGGGCGAACCGGCAGCAGAGTGTGGGCGAGCGCGCATTGGCCCACTCAAAATTTCTTGTGAAATTTTCTAGTATTTACTTATAACTGCACTTTCAGAAACTTTGACGCGCAACTCCTCTCGCAGTTTTGAGTTAACCTACACGTGTTATATATCAAATCGACCAGCTCGGTCTGGAATGGTGTGCTATGACTTTTGGTAGCGATTGGAATGATGGTGTGTGACAACCGCCCTCAGAACTAAACTGAATTCTTCCCATAGGAAATACAGGGAAAACAGCCAAGTTAGGATGAAAACACACCTAACTTTGAAGGCATGCCGTTTGGGCATGCTTCCACACAGAACCTTCATTGAAAATGTTAAATGTAGATAAACATCAGACCTCTGACATATTGAGGCGCCATGTCTGTACCACCTACCATATTTACAGGCAAGCCGGTTAAGCTGACCTAACCCTCCTCATAGGAAATAATGGAAAATCGGTCAGACCCCTGACAAAACCCAGTCAACTTTGAACGCTTATCAGTCTGGCATGCCTCTACACAGAATATTCATTTCAACTGTTAACTGCTCATAAGGAGTTGAACTTTATCATATTGAGTCCTCATCTTCATCTGTTTTGCCCAACTCCATAAAATAGCAGCCAAAGTTGCATCCACATCTTTAGGATTTCCCCATTCAGAATGAATGGAGAAGCTTAGGGCCTATTAAACCTTATGTAAAACCAATCAGAAACACTGTAACAGCATGAAATGTCATCAGTGGACTTACTGACATGTGGCAGTGATGGCGGTGTCTTCCAAAAGCATTTATAGGGGGGCGAACCGGCAGCAGAGTGTGGGCGAGCGCGCATTGGCCCACTCAAAATTTCTTGTGAAATTTTCTAGTATTTACTTATAACTGCACTTTCAGAAACTTTGACGCGTATCTCCTCCCGCAGTTTTGAGTCGAGCCACACGTGTTATACATCAAATCGACCGGCTCGGTCTGGAATGGTGTGCTATGACTTTTGGTAGCGATTGGCTGGACGGTGTGTGAGAACTGCCCCCAGAACTAAACTGAATTCTTCCCATAGGAAATACAGGGAAAACAGCCAAGTTAGGATGACAACACACCTAACTTTGAAGGCATGCCGTTTGGGCATGCTTTCACACAGAACCTTCATTCAAAATGTTAAATGTAGATAAAGATTAGACCTCTGACATATTGAGGCGCCATGTCTGTACCACCTACCATATTTACAGGCAAGCCGGTTAAGCTGACCTAACCCTCCTCATAGGAAATAATGGAAAATCAGTGAGATCCCTGACAAAACCCAGCCAACTTTGGAAGTCTATCAGTCTGGCATGCCTCTACACAGAATATTCATTTCAACTTTAGACAACTCAGTAGTAGTTGGACTTTATCTTACTGAATCAAAATGTTATGGTTTTGGCAAGTGGGATGGATGGACCGGCAGCAGAGTGTGGGCGAGCGCGCATTGGCCCACTCAAAATTTCTTGTGAAATTTTCTAGTTAGTGGGCCAATGCCCTAGGGCAGAGCCTATTGTAAAGCCGCAGGCTTTACAATAGGCTCTGCCCTAGGGCATTGTTCCACTATTACTATTGCTCATACTTCTTCTTCTTATTATTATTATTATTCTCCTTCTTCCGCCAAAACTTTGCCGCGTAACTCGTCCCACAGCTTTTGCGCCAGCGACTTGAAACTTTCACAGAACGTCCGGCCATATCGGGAATGGTGTGCTATGACTTTTCTTTCCGTTCCGACGTACGGTTTTCGCGTTATTCGCGAAAAACCAGTGGGCGAACGACATAGACGGTGAATGGGGAGAGCGAGAAAAAAAGGCAAAAAACCCCAAAACCGGGGTCTCTTTGAGTCCACATAGCGCCGGCATACTGTCACCTACAGACATGATTTTCGGTTTAAACGAATCAGCACAAGTAGACCTACATCTTTTCTATATACATGTGTGCTTGAATTTTGCTTAGTTTAGGAGATTTGGCAGTTTACGTTTTGACGTGGGTTTGGAACATTTTTCTCTCTCTCCGCTAGAGTGGGATGATGTCACGCACTCTAACTTTCCCTGTTTTTTCCAAAACAGAAAAAAAAGGTAAACTACTTCAATTTGTGGCCACACTGGGTGCTCCACATACATAAATATGCTATCAAAACGTAGGGATTTTTGTCCCGGTCAAGCTGGTGCGCCCCTTTTTGTCATGTGACCCACGGTTTTTGGTCAAGTGACCCTCAAGCGAAGGGAGCGCCACTCCCTCCTCCCATCCGCTCCCATGTTAAACTTGGCCAAGATTTCAGATGAAAATCCTGATGGGCAAGGCATTTCTAACCTGCCAGAAAAATCACATACGTCGATCAAAACACATGAATTTGAAAATGGCATTAGTAGACAAGTGCCTGGCGCTCACGGTGAAAGAATTTTTCCTCTGTGACTTTTCGTTGTCCAGTAAAAAGAAGTTGTTTGGGAGGCTTTTTCTAGCTGCCTCTGAGTTTTCTCAGAAGCAGCTACAGAGTCTCTGCTCTCTCACTCTGCAACAGAAGGGAGGGGGGTGGGAGGGCCGAGGGGGCCGTTTCCAGGGTAACCTCCACAGGTGCTTTAACTGACTTGGAGGCTTCTCTGATGACATCACCTAACATGGCCGCTCCCATTGACAATGCATTGGGCTCATTCAACCCAATGTAACTAGACTGTATTGATCCATACAGAGACAGACACACACACCTCTGCAACAGAAGGGGGGCTGGGGGGGTTGAGGCAGCCGTTTCCATGGTAACCTACACAGATGCTCTAACCGACTTGGAGGCTTCTCTGATGACATCACCAAAGATGGCCGCTCCCATTAACAATGCATTGGGCTCATTCAATACAATGTAATTACACTGCATTGATCCATACATAGGCAGACACACACATACATACACAACCATACAGGAACATACACAACTACACTCACACATGCACACAGACACACACACACACACACACACACACACACACACACACTGATTTTCAAAATAAAAGCCTCCAAATCATTACACACCTTACTAGGCCTGGCAAACTACACACAAGCCACCCAGAAATATGCAGACACACACTATACACAACTGCCAACACACAGACACACAAACAGGGAATTTCAAAATAAAAGACCCTGCACAATAACAGGATATGGCTGACATTCAGATTTTCAAAATAAAACACTTAAACATGTTTTAACATGCATTGGGGAGTGTCCCCAACCCACCCCCGCACACACACACACTTACACAGACACACACTGATTTTCAAAATAAAAGCCTCAAATTCATTACACAGCTAACTAGCGCTAGCCACCCCTACAAATTATACATCAAATCGACCGGCTCGGTCGGGACTACTACCCTCTGAGGTTTGGTGGCGATCGGACAAACGGTATCCGAAAAAATCCCGAAAAACTGCGATCAACCCTCCCCACAGGCATCAAATCACTGTGAAACTTTGAAGGCATGCCGTTTGGGCATGCTGTCCCACAGAACCTTCATTCAAAATGTAAAATGTAGGTAAACATTAGACCTCTGACATATTGAGTCCCTATGTCTGTGCCACCTACCATATTGTGTGGAATATGGTAGGTGAGATTTGTTTTGGTTTGAGATTTGGCATCATCTCTGAAGAAATCCCTACACAATAACAGGAAGTGTGAGACACAAAGATTTTCAATTGCCTTCACTTACATTCCAGAGGTCAGTCAGTAGTGTTTGACCTCTGGAATGTTTGGATTTTTACTCCTGTGTGTAACTTTTGTTGTATTTACCCTGGGTAGGTGTTCCAGGCATGTCCCACTAGGAGCAGACCCTGGAGCAGACACAGGATGCAGTGGACAGACTGTGTTTCCCGGCTGGTCAGGGAACAGCTGTGGAGTCCCCCAGAAGAGCTGGAAGAAGTGTCTGGTGAGAGGGAGGTCTGGGTGTCTCTGCTTAGACTGCTGCTCCACAACCTGGCCCTGGATAAGTGGGTTGAAGATGGATGGATTATTATGACACCTGGACAATCATCAGAGTGGACTGTATCATCTGTGCTGTGTGTGACATCAGTGAGGTCCTCTAAAAGGGTCAGAACATCACTAATGTTCCACAGGCTGAAGTGAGGCAGCTGCATGTACAGACTGCAGCTCAGGAAGTGATGAAGCTGCTTGGAGGAGCAGCAACACATCTATAAGGAAACTCTACAAGTCCAGTTGTCTCACTTCAGCCTTTTGAATGTAAATGACCTGGATGACTGATAATAATTCAATCTGACAGCAAGACCACACTGAAGGAGCCAGTGAACCACTGCAGAGTCAGCTGAGAGGCAGCATGACAGAGAGACCTGAGGTAACATGTCTGCTACACACCTGCTACACATCAGGTATAGATTACATTACAGGATGTGGTTTATTTGGTAGCAGCTCAGAAACACAGGGATGGCTCAGGCAGCTCAGAGGCTGGATGTTGGTCAGACATGCAGTCAGGTATAAAGTTGGTCTATGCTTCAAATACAGGCTTTGTGCTGTTTTTATATGGAGTCTTCATGTTGGCGTGTTTCACCATGTTCATTACTACACATGAACCCTCATAGGAAACAGTGGTGACATGGTCAAAGGTCAGGCAGTCTGACAGGCCTTTATACATAATCATTACAGGTGTAAACATCTCATAAGGACTTGTACTGTGTCACATTGAATCACCATGTTCATCTCTGTGACCTTTCTTGACCTGATGGCAGCTGAAGGTGCTCATAGGAAGCAATAGGAAATCCCTACACAGTAACAGGAAGTGGCAGACACAGAGATTTCCAATTGCTTTCACTGTCACTGTTGCAATATTACAGCACATTTAATCACACAACAATAAAACTACAAATGTCTTTCATTCTCTTTGAAACCACACTAACATTACCAATGGCTGCTGTTGTCTATACTGTTCCAGAGGTCAGTCAGTAGTGTTTGACCTCTGGAATGTTTGGATTTTTACTCATGTGTGAATCCTGTGTGTAACTTTTGTTGTATTTACCCTGGGTAGGTGTTCCAGGCATGTCCCACTAGGAGCAGACCCTGGAGCAGACACAGGATGCAGTGGACAGACTGTGTTTCCCGGCTGGTCAGGGAACAGCTGTGGAGTCCCCCAGAAGAGCTGGAAGAAGTGTCTGCTGAGAGGGAGGTCTGGGTGTCTCTGCTTAGACGGCTGCTCCACAGCCTGGCCCTGGATAAGTGGGTTGAAGATGGATGGATTATTATCACACCTGGATAATCATCAGAGTGGACTGTGTCATCTGTGCTGTGTGTGACATCAGTGAGGCCCTCTAAAAGGGTCAGAACATCACTAATGTTCCACAGGCTGAAGTGAGGCAGCTGCATGTACAGACTGCAGCTCAGGAAGTGATGAAGCTGCTTGGAGGAGCAGCAACACATCTTTAAGGAAACTCTACAAGTCCAGTTGTCTCACTTCAGCCTTTTGAATGTAAATGACCTGGATGACTGATAATAATTCAATCTGTCTGACAGCAAGACCACACTGAAGGAGCCAGTGAACCACTGCAGAGTCAGCTGAGAGGCAGCATGACAGAGAGACCTGAGGTAACATGTCTGCTACACACCTGGCATACATCAGGTATAGATTACATTACAGGATGTGGTTTATTTGGTAGCAGCTCAGAAACACAGGGATGGCTCAGGCAGCTCAGAGGCTGGATGTTGGTCAGACATGCAGTCAGGTATAAAGTTGGTCTATGCTTCAAATACAGGCTTTGTGCTGTTTTTATATGGAGTCTTCATGTTGGCGTGTTTCACCAGGTTCATTACTACACATGAACCCTCATAGGAAACAGTGGTGACATGGTCAAAGGTCAGGCAGTCTGACAGGCCTTTATACATAATCATTACAGGTGTAAACATCTCATAAGGACTTGTACTGTGTCACATTGAATCACCATGTTCATCTCTGTGACCTTTCTTGACCTGATGGCAGCTGAAGGTGCTCATAGGAAGCAATAGGAAATCCCTACACAGTAACAGGAAGTGGCAGACACAGAGATTTCCAATTGCTTTCACTGTCACTGTTGCAATATTACAGCACATTTAATCACACAACAATAACACTACAAATGTCTTTCATTCTCTTTGAAACCACACTAACATTACCAATGGCTGCTGTTGTCTATACTGTTCCAGAGGTCAGTCAGTAGTGTTTGACCTCTGGAATGTTTGGATTTTTACTCATGTGTGAATCCTGTGTGTAACTTTTGTTGTATTTACCCTGGGTAGGTGTTCCAGGCATGTCCCACTAGGAGCAGACCCTGGAGCAGACACAGGATGCAGTGGACAGACTGTGTTTCCCGGCTGGTCAGGGAACAGCTGTGGAGTCCCCCAGAAGACCTGGAAGAAGTGTCTGCTGATAGGGAGGTCTGGGTGTCTCTGCTTAGACTGCTGCTCCACAACCTGGCCCTGGATAAGTGGGTTGAAGATGGATGGATTATTATCACACCTGGACAATCATCAGAGTGGACTGTGTCATCTGTGCTGTGTGTGACATCAGTGAGGCCCTCTAAAAGGGTCAGAACATCACTAATGTTCCACAGGCTACAGCTACATGCTCTGCAGCAGCTCAGTGTCCAGCTCTGCTCCTCAGAGGAGGAGGAGGCTTCTGGAAGTATCATCACTGAATGAGGCTGTAAACATTCAGCTTTCATCCAGCTGTCCAGCATTTCTACATCATATCTGTGTCAGTGAATAAATAATCCAACACAATGTCTGTGTGGTCCTCATGTCAGTGTGGTTATGACTTTACAGATGTATACACTCCTACTGTGAGGCTGTAGAAGCAGTAAACCCAGCCAGCAGGCCTCCCAGTGTCACAGGCCTTCACACAACATATTAACTCCACCTGTACACAGCTGGTGCTGCTCTGGCTTCATCACATGTGTCATTGTGTTGATGTCAGTGTCCACACTGTTATGGCTCTACAGCTGCTTTCTGTCTACTGTTTAATAACCAGGTCAGAATGATCCACCTGCTCTAACTGTTACACACACACAGCAGGTGTGTCTATATACAGGATATATATATATATACAGGATATGTGCATTTGACAATAAACTTCTTGAATCTTGAATCTTGAATCTTGAATATAATGGAACATGGTGCATGAACAGCTGAAATCATCCAGAGAGAAAGCAGCAAGAAAACATGACAATGTGTGGTTACATTAACTTTACAGTACAAACATCTTCCACATGTCTCCATGAGCTCTTATGGACACTAGTCCTGTCTGTGTCATGGCTCAGGCTGTGGGCACCAAGTGAGGACAGAGAATATTAAATGGATGATGATAAATGTAGTAAACATAACCCTCCATTTTTACAGTGTATTTAACGTCATAACAACAAAGTGCTCCTGCTTTATTTTACTGCTGCTCTGTGATGGATGGACTTATGTTAGCAGACAGCAGCTAGCAGGCTAATCCACATCAGAGAAACTAAGCAGACAGCTCACCTTCATCACTGAGGAAGAGGAGTGCACCTTCCTCTCCACCTGCGTCAGGACCGTGAACTGACGTCATTCCACGCGTGTTTTAATGGCCTCCAACTAACAGTAAGACCTCTCACTCCTTCTGTCTTTCCTGCTGCTACATGCACACACAGTGACAGAGCCACCAGGACAGAGTGGGACATCCTGTTACTGAAGATCTTTGGAGCTCCGTCAGGAAACATCGTCTGAATAGTTCGCGATCTACTCGCGCACCGCGCACCCCCCCCCCCCCCCCCCCTGCCGTAGTTTTGGTCTAACCTGCTGAGAACTGATCGGTTCATATTATATATATTATGATATTATTACTATTCGTCGCTAGCTTAATTTAACGTCGGCACTCTGTGTGTGTGTGTGTGTGTGTGTGTGTGTGTATCTACACCTGCTACGTGAGCTGCACACAGCCCAACATGGCCGACATTTGCCTGACTGACAGACGGTCCGGCCTATGACAGCCAGGTCCACGGGCACTGAAGGGGACATCTGATTGGACCCTTGGACTTGATATAAAAACCGTGTAGCGCGATTGACGGTCAGACCCTCCTTCATCAGCTTACGAGAGGTAAGACGCGGTTTGCTCCTCCTGCTCGTTGTTAGCTTCCTAGCTTAACATATTCATGCTGATAATGTTGCTACATGTTTAAAAACGTTTCATACAGTGGTGTTATTGTGCAGTGTGGAGATAATGTGGATGTGCTGTGTGTATTTGTCCAATAACCTGCTCTGCTGTGAGTCTAATGGTTGGCCTGTTGAACATGTGCTGAGCTCTGTTGATGGAATGTTCTGGAACAAATGTCTCTTAAAGCTCTTCTCATGGTGCTGGCTGCTTTTTGGAGGTTATGGTGTGTTTTACAAACGGTCTGTGTCGTGCTGGTTTGTACAGACGGGCGTGGCTGCTAGCCTGGGGCTGCTAGCCTGGGGCTGCTAGCCTGGGGCTGCTAGCCTGGGGCTGCTAGCCTGCTAATGGAAAAGTGCTGTGACTTATGTTAATCAGGTGCTAAATGGAGCAGGGCTCATTCATTTTAACAGTGAACTGAGAATATAAGCATTGCTTAATATTGCTGAAGCTCTGTAATGATGTGGCAGTTTCATGCTGTCTTCTCTCTGCATATTGCTAATATTAATTAATTATATTAATTTAAATAATTATTAAAGTAGTTAGTATATTTTGCTGCATGTGAAAGGCTAACAGTGTCAGTCTAGTCTAGTGACTAGTCTTGGCATCCATTTTGTGTTCCATGGCAGCCATTTTGTCTGTGTTAGGAGGTTTTGAGGCTCACAAAATGGCTGAATGACAGTGTCTGGATCATGGCTGTTTCATGCTGTGTAATTAACCCTAATGAAACAGGGCGCCTTCATTTCTGTAAGGCTGTGTGTATGATGTGCTTTGTCTCCCTCAATGACATGATGAAGCTACTGTGTCACATCTACATCTATGAGGTTGTGTTTTTCAGTCTTGCAGCCTCTAATTGCTGATGCTAATATGTGCTTACATCTTTTCTATGTTTGTGACAGCACTGTCACTATGTGATTGAAATCAGCTTGAAAGACTGATGGTGTTTTTATTAACCGTGTAATGTGGCTGAGGGACAGACTAAAGCTGTGAGACTGCACCTGCTGGTTGTTGGTTTGTGCTGACTGCATCTATGCTGCTTCAGACTTGTGTTCAGTTTTGCTGTTCATTACATTGAGCAGTGAGGCTGTCTACAGAAGACGTGATCTGAACTTTGTCAGTCATGGCCTCTGGCAGCCATTTTGTCTTGTGCTTCCATGTCAGCCATTTTGTTTCTGTTAGGTTTTCAGCCTTACAAAATGGCTGACAGATGTCTGGGGATATTCAGCTGCCTCTTTGTAGTAGTAACATCGATGCTAGTGTGTGGGTTAGCCTTTTTTTGTATATATATTGTACAGTATGTTGTAACTGTAAACTGCTGTAAATTGAGCTGTGACACGATGCACAGCACCATTGATCCTGAACTTGTATTGATCACTAATTACTCAGGTGCTTGTTTCTCTCATCTTTCCATGTCAGCCATCTTGTCTCTGTGGTAAAGTACAGTGGTTTGTCTGAATGTTCTGAACAGTACAGTAGATGGCAGGGTTCATGTGTGTATTGCAAATATATTGATGGTGTATTGATTAGGCTGTTGGCAAACTAGTGCTATGTCAAAGATCTGACTGTGGTGTGGTTTTCTGTGTGATATAAGATTCTACATTCACCTCTTTTGCTGCTGTGTGTTTCAGCCTGTCTGACAATATCAGCAGTGAATTCTGAGTGTGGCTGCTTTCATAGACAAACTGACTGTGGTCTTATACTTTTGTCATCATTCATTAAGCTGTGTGAGATCTGTCATAGTGGGGTCTGCCATGTTTTAACATGTGATTAGTACAGTATGTGATAAGAGATCAGACTTCATGTGTGCTGTGTAAAGTGGATGGAGTCAGGTGTCATCATCTTACCTGCTTTATTTAATGTGTGGATTTGTGCCTTGTATGTAAATAGGTTGTCAGTGTGTTGATCTGAATTTCTGTCAGTCACTGACTCTTCTTTTGGCATCCATTTTGTGTTCTTCCATGGCAGCCATTTTGTCTGTATTAGAAGGTGTTGAGGCTGATAATTGGCTGAGTGTCAGTGTCTGGATCATGGCTGTTTCATGCTGTTGTGTCATTAACCTTAATCAGACAGTGTTGATGCAACAGAGAGCCTTCATTTCTGTAAGGCTGTGTGTATCATGTGGTTTGTCTCTCCCTCAATGACATGATGAAGCTACCGTGTGTCACATCCTGTCATGTACAACTACAGCTGCACCAGTTGATTAATAGTATGTGAAACGTCAATAGTGTCTTCAACAACCAACCAACTTCTCTGCTTTTTTTCTAAATTATTGAGCTGTGATGCTGCCCAGTACACCAATGATCCTTGACTTTTGTCAGTCACTCTGCTGCCTGCCATTTTGCCTTGTACTTCCATGTCAGCCATTTTGTCTCGTATTGTTGCTGACAACACATGCTGTATAGTTCTATAGGTGACCAGGTGTATCTGCATATTGGTAATATTGATGGTGTGTGGATTAGCATGTAGCACGGTGGGAGCTGTAGTTGTTGGTCTGTTTGGCTGCACTGTGGAAGATCTGATTATGCTATGATTGTCTTTGGAGTGTGATCTGTTGAGCCTGGTGTTGCTGTGTTTTATCATCATGACAACAGTGGCAGTTAAAGTAATTTTACTATATGTGAAACGGTGTCAGTGATGAATACAATATTATGGGTTTCAAATGCATGTGATTTTGGTGTTATACTGTTGTCATAATTAAGCTGTGACACAGTGTAAAAGTATCAGTGCTGCTGTGGCTGGGTAAATCATTGTGGAGTTTGACATTTGGTTACAGTGTGTTGTGATAAAGACAGATCATACTTGATATCTGCTGTGTATGATGGATGAGGGCCAGCCTCTGTAAAAGCACTGTCATCACTTGGTAGCATTAATATGTGGGCTAGCCTTCTTTGCTACTTACAGATGTAGTTAATTTGTATGACAGCATTATAGCAAAGAATGCATAGACTGGTGTTTTTACTAACTGATGTGGCTGACAGACACTCAAGGTGGCAGAATGCACAGCTTCCTGTGATTAGTTGATTTTGATAGATGTTTTTGCACTTGTGCTTTTTCATATTTGTCATTTTCTCTGCTATGCCATCTTCTAAATTATTGAGCTGTACAGCATATACAAGAAGTGACAGTAAACACAATACATGTGTTGATGATTTTCTGTGTCCTCTTCACAGATACTGTGTTGATACCCCAGTATTTTCTGAGCCAGTCATCTACAAAGTAAGTTACTAACACAGCCACAGCTGTTATGTTGTATGTTATGTGATACAATGATTCTGTACATAGTTTGTAAACCTTCAGCTGTAATAAAAATTATAGTGTTTATATTGTTGTTGTAGAAATGTAACCATGTCGTGACAGATTTTTTTTTTTTTCTTCCTTTCAGCTTTTTGGACAACTTTTCGGAACGACGCTGCACACACTTACACACACATTCTATATAAACAACATTCAATACATTAACGCCTACACACACTACATAAATAACATTAAATACATTAACACACAGACACACACACACACACACACACACTCTTTATAAATAGCACATAGCTATACATACATATACACTCTTTCTCTCTCTCTCTTTTTTTTTTTTCTTCACAGGACAATGCCGCGGAAGGGGAAGAGGTCCCAGGCCCAAAAGGTGCGCTGGAGACGGCTGGACCTGGCAGATCCTGGACCACCAGAGGTCGCAGCCAGTGCCTCTCCTGCTGCACAGGTAAATGTTCTTATGTCAGTGTCCCTATTTAAAGTCAAGAAGTGATTAATGCTTCTTCTGTTGTAATGTTGCAGACAAGTCATATGGCAGCATTTGCTTTGATTATATGTTGTTTATTATGTCAAAAGTTTGGCTTATCAGGTGGTCTTTCAGTAGTCATAAAGTAGAAATGCTCTTTTCTCAGACGGCCTTGACACCTCCACCACCACCAACACAGTTGGAGAGAATGGATGCTGCACCCTCCTGCTCCCATTCTCCAACTGCAGATGTATGTATTTTGCATCTTTCACTCAATTACAGTCATGAAATTCTCCTCAGTTTAATAAATCAGTACATTTTGTCTCATTCACTGACTGAAGTAAATGAGACAATGTACTCCTCACTTCTTCATTGCATAGTTTATTTAGCTTGACTTGTTTCCAGCTTGACAGACATTCAGTCATGGTTTTGGTTATTTACATGTATACAATATGCACAACAGGAGTTAAAGTTAAATGTGTCTTATTTGCTATCAGAGAGGAACCCTGATGCCTGAAACCCGGATGCCTGAAACACCTCCACCTACCAAACCATTTTGGGCATCCCCATCACATTCTCCAGCTTACAAGGTAGGATGTTTAAACTGTCCTTAACGTTGTACACACTTACACTATTAACTTTATGTTGTGTCATATACTGTATTGGGGTACATGTATCACAAAGCTAAAATTACAAATGTGAACTTTTTTATTAAAGAGGACATGGAACATTGACTGTAGTTGGTATGATTTTAAAGATGAAAAGAAAAAAAAAACTACAAACAGTATAAACTTTGTTTCACCAGGTTCCCAAAGTGCAGACGCCTCCACAGTCGAGAACCTTCTGGCTGCAGAATGTGAAGGCTTCCCATTCATCTCATCAGGTATGTAGATCTTCTGTTATAATTATAGCTTCAGCTAAAGTAGGGCCACAAATACTATTTATGTATGTACACATTCTCTGCTGTTGGGCTTCAAATTAGGTTTAATGTTCTGCTTTTGAATCAACCTGTTACATACAGTAGTAGTAATGACAGTTCCTCCTCACACACAGGATTCACACACACCACCACGGACCGCTAAAGGCCCAGGTAAACGAGTTTGTTCTGTGAGAGCAACTCACAGCCAGGGCGATTACAGGTACAGTTCATTTTCACGAAACCACCAGTGTGCCTGTAACGCTCTACTGTTCCTGGCCTACCAGCATGAAGGTTTGAGCTTCAACACGTCACACCTTGACAGAGTCCTTGCGCGCGGTGACTCTGTCTATGTTGAGGTTAAGACAAACCTTTTAAGAGATGGTAAGTTTCGGAGCGATCACCTCGCCGTAGAGGAGTTGCCCCAGCAGGTGCGGACAGACACGGATTTATACCACGTCCACATGGCTGAGATCAGGTTGGGAAACCTGAAGGGAGACCCCGACAGCACTCGAAGGCAGAATTGGTATTTGCCGCTTGCCGCGCGTCTTCAGTGTCTGTCGCAAGATGTCAGCCAGGCATTGCTCGTCGTGTCCCCCGAGTTTGTTGCGGTATTTCGTGACCCATCAGGACGCTATGGAGTGTTCGATTCACATTCCAGAGGTGCAGCAGGCTTACCCCAACCAGGAGGAACTGCGGTAATGCTCACTTTTGCTCATCTGAGTGATCTGATCGAACACCTGCATAAGTTATTTGAAGGTCGTGGTGCTTATGCAGGGTATGAGTTTGTGCCCGTTTCCTTTGAAATGGTCAACGTGCCAACTCAATCTCAAATAGCTCCAACTGCACTCTTGCGTGAACGAAGTCCAGAACCAGCAGTCCTTCTGAGCAACATGGACAAACTCAGCATCTCGTGTCTGGACACAGCCCAAACACAGGCCACAAGTTCCCGGACAGAAATTGTCACTGAAACCTGTCGGCAAAGTACACAACATCCTGACCACAAACGTCAAAGTAGCGTTAGTGAATCACCGACAGACAACGTAACTGCTGACCCAACAAATGTAGCAAAAACTCTACAAAAAGTAAATAAGCAGCGACGTCAAAAAACTATGCGCCAGGTCCGTAAACATCAAAAGAATGTACCTCCCAAAGACGGAGCAAGGGATACATATAAAGCACAACGTGAGAAATGGCAGTATGCCAGCTCTTCTGCTTTTCGGACAAAAAAAGTGCTGGCTGTAAAAACTAAATACTCACAGGATGATGCGTACCGACAAAAAAAGCAGGCATCAGTAAAACATCATTATGCAGATCCTAATGTTGGATACAAAATAAGAGCACACAAAGTTAAAAAGTATCACACTGATGTCTGCTTTCAACAGCGAAAGAAAGACTATATTGTCAGACGATATAAGACAGATCGTGATTTTCAAAGTCGACAGAAAAAAATGATAACACAAAAATATGCTGCAGATCCCGAGTTTCAAAAAAGACAGAAAAAATACATGACACAAAAATATGCTGCAGATCCCGAGTTTCAAAAAAGACAGAAAAAATACATGACACAAAAATATGCTTCAGATTCGGAATTTCAAAAAAGACAGAAAAAATACATGACACAAAAATATGCTTCAGATTCGGAATTTCAAAAAAGACAGAAAAAATACATGGTAGAAAAATACAAACGGCTGTTTGTTAGAGAGAATAAAAAAGCATATATGACAGCTAAGTACGCTCAGGACATTAACTACAAAGAAAAAAAGAAAGAAACTTTCCGCACAAGGTATCGCACTGATCCACAATTTAGACGGTATAAAATACGGCAGTGCACACGACACAAAAAACTCGCTTTAGCTTCATATCCCGCGGTACACGTGTATCACAAGATTCGGTGTGCGTTAAGAATAACCCGTAAATATAGACAGGCTACAATCCACCGACGGCAAACCCGACAGCCTTGCGCGGGACTACAGGACAGGGTGATGCAAGCTGCGATTTCTGCGTTCCGGGAAGCCATTCAGAATGGACCCACGCACGTTTGTACCGTGTGCCACAGAACTCTGTTTCCAAATCAAGTCAAGCCATGTATCAGATCAAAATACGTTAAAAACCTTCGCGTAGTAAAGGCTTGCTTGACTGGAACATATGTTCATGTATGTGGCAGTGACTGTTCGGCCCCTTGTAACACTCCACAACACAGAATGCTGGAGTGGATCTGCCACACTTGTGACCGGCACCTCTACCGAGGAAACATGCCGTCCATCGCAGTGGCAAATCGTTTAGATGTAGCTCCCATCCCCCCCGAACTGCGCGCTTTAAATGTACTCGAAAGGCAATTGATTGCAAAAGTCTTGCCTTTCGCAAAAATAGTCACGCTTCCCAAAGGACAGCAGAGAGCAGTACATGGCGCGGTTGTCTGCGTACCGTCAGAGGTAGAGACAACAGTAAATTCACTACCGAGGCCGAGTCACGAAGCGCAGTTATTGCAGGTCAAACTGAAACGTCGCCTAACGTATAAAGGACACCAGCACTTCTATACGGTTAACATGACCAACGTTCTTGCGGCGCTTTCAAAACTAAAAGAGATGCACTCCGAATACAGCGACGTATTCATCATCGAAGATGCTAATTTTGACAGCGTCTTCGATGAAGACCCGTTTGAAAACGAACAGAACGCCGAAGTAGCTGAGCAGGCTGGGCCATCAAACGTCGCAAGTAAACCGGAAGAAGCGGACGCGGAAAACGCCGAGGAAGGACAGGAGAACCCTGGTCTGGCCTTAGATACCTGCATGCAGCCTGCAGACATCGCACAGGAAATTTTGTCGTACGGCCACGGAATATTTAGTGTCGCCCCCGCCCAAGGAAACCAGCCCGTTGGTTTCTTCGCCATTCCGAAGCTTGAAGCTATGGCTTTTCCTGTGCAGTTCCCAACGGGGAACAACACCTTGGATGAGGTCCGACAGGTCAGGGTTTCACCTAGCATGTATTTCAATGTTAGGCTTTTCTCCGTCGACACCCGTTTTGCCGTGGATCAGAGCTATTTGTTCTTCGCTCAGTTCGTCATTGAAACGCACATGGCTACCGAGAGCATGTCGATTCAAATGCGAAAAAGTAAACCGGTAACCAAAGATGGCCGCGCAGTCTGCAACAAAATGCTGCAAGATAAGGACGAGCTAGAGCAGCTAATAACTAATAGAGAGGCGGTGCGTTTTATGAAACCTCTTAGAGGCACGCCGGCCTATTGGGATGCAGCGCTGAAAGACCTCCACGCGATGGTGAGGCAGCTGGGAAAGCCAACCTTTTTCTTGACTTTCTCTGCTGCTGAAATGAGGTGGCCTGAGGTCGTCGAGGCCATCAAAGCGCAACAAGGCGAAGAGGTGGACTTTTCCGCCCTTGACTGGAATGCAAAGTGCGACGTTCTCCGGAGCAATCCAGTCACCGTCATGCGCATGTTTGAACAACGTGTCGACGCGCTGATGAGTCATTTGATCTTGTCGCCCGCGCAGCCCATCGGGGAAGTAGAGGATTTCTTCTACCGCGTCGAATTCCAAGCCAGAGGCAGCCCGCACATACACATGCTGGTTTGGATCAAAAATGCGCCCAAATTAGGTGTGGACATCGAAGACCGCATCTACGCATTTATAGACAAATATGTGACGTGCCGGATGCCCGATCCGGAGGCAGACCCTGAGCTCCACAAAATTGTGTCTGAGGTTCAAGTCCACAGCAGGAAACATTCGAAATCCTGCAGGAAAGGCAACGTCTCCTGCAGGTTTGGATTTCCCAAGTTGCCCGTGGACATCACCATGATCACCTTCCCAAGCTCGGACGGCGACCCCGAGGACGAGCAGGAGAAGGAGAAGAAGAAAGAGAAAGAGAAGAGGAAACACTTGATCATCGGCCACGCGAAACCGAAACGGATCGAGAAAACCCTCGGAAGCAAACAACGCGACGCTCAAGCAAAGCTCGAGCCAGTCCGACTTTTGCTCAATGATGCCAACGCATCATTCAAAGACTTGGCTGACCTACTCCGACGTTGTAAGTTGACTTACCAACAGTATCTGCGCAGCGTCTTCGACCTGAGCGGCGGACACCAGATTTTGTTGAAGCGTCATCCCAACGACTGCTGGGTCAACAACTACAACGCAGACTTGCTCCGAGCATGGAACGCGAACATGGACATCCAGTACGTAATGGACGACTACAGCTGCATCATGTACATGATGTCCTACGTGTCCAAGCCGGAGCACGAGATGACGGAGTTGCTGGACGGCGTCATTCGCGAAGTCAAGAAGACTGACGTCAACGCCAAGGACGAGATGAAGCAGATCATGCAAGCGTACGTCAAGCACAGGGAGGTCAGCGCGCAAGAGGCCGTGGCAAGGACCTGCAGCCTGCCCCTCAAGAAGTGTTCGCGTGACGTGCTGTTCCTCCAGACGGACGACGAAGGCATGAAGATGAGTCTCCCGATGAGCAGACTGCAGAACATGAACCCAGACGAAGAAGACGTTTGGATGTCAGGGCTGCCCGAGAAATACGTCAACCGACCTGAAACGCGCGAATTTGAGGGACTGTGCTTTGCCCGATTTGCGTCCGAGTACAGGGTCGTGTACGGTCTCCAGACGGAAGGGAAGAACGTTATCGCGCTCTTAAACGACAAAGGGTTCATCCAGAAGAGGACGAGGGGCAAACCCGCTGTCGTTAGGTACGCGCGGTTCTCGGAGAAGAAGCAACCGGAAAAGTTTTACGGCCGGTTGGTAAAGCTCTATTTCCCCTACCGGACCGACGAGGACCTGAAGACAGAAGAATGCCCGACCTACGAGCAGTTCTACAAAAGCGGTCGTAAGTGGGGCTACGAAGTTCGCGCGGTCGTCGATCGAAACAAGAAATTGTTTGAGCGTCACAGCGAGCAGATCGACGAAGCGCTGGAGCGCGTCCGGAGGGAAGGCCCCGCTCTCAACGCGTGGAACTGCTTCGCGCCCGAGGTTGAGGTAGATCGCTTGGAATGTCTCGACGAAAGGGAGCCCATCGATGCTGGGGAGCACGATGACATTCCTGACTTCCAAGTTTTCGACGTCAGCGTCCTTCCGACGGTAGCAGCGCCAAAGTTAAGCCCCGACTTTGTGAGGAAAATGTACCGTAGCCTAAACGAAACGCAGGCTTGCATTTTCTACGCTGTCCGTCAATGGTGCTTCAGGCGTTTGTGGGGACAGAACCCTGAGCAATTTTTTTACTTTGTCTCTGGAGGAGCTGGCTGTGGCAAGTCGCACGTCATCAAATGCATTTATGAAGAGGCGACCACAGTTTTGCGACAGCTCCCCAGGTTTCGTGACCAGGCAGACATGTCCCAGCCCGCGGTTCTTCTTTCCGCGTTCACTGGCACTGCAGCGTTCAACATTTCTGGGAAAACGCTGCACTGCCTTCTTAAACTGCCAAGAAATTTGCGGCCCCCTTACCAAGGACTCGGTAACGCTCTGGACGAAATGCGAGCGGTTTTGTCCTACGCGGAGATCCTGATCATCGACGAGATATCCATGGTTTCAAAGGAGTTGTTTTCCTACATCCACTGGCGGTTTCAGCAGATCAAGGGAAACAAGAAGCCATTTGGAGGACTGTCCATCCTTGCCGTCGGCGACTTTTACCAGCTACCGCCCGCTGGTAGAGCCAAGCCGCTGTGCGTTTATGAGGAAGGCGAGCTCGATCTATGGAAAGATTACTTTCAAATGATCGAGCTCACTGAAATCATGCGCCAGAAGGACGATCGCCCCTTCGCCGAACTCTTAAATCGCTTAAGAGTGAGGGAAAAGACGGACTCCCTGAGAGACGACGACAAAGCCTTGCTCGCGAAGGCCTGCCGTGACATCAAAGACTGTCCAGCCGAAGCCCTGCACATTTACGCTACCAACAAGGAGGTCGACGAGTACAACGCTCAAGCGGTAGCTTCCCTGGTGTCTGACGTCGTAACCATTCACGCAGAGGACTACAGAAAGGACCTTCGTACAGGTGAGATGACCTTCTGCACTAAAGAACAGAAAGGGAAGAAGAGAGATCTACCCGACGTGTTGCAGGTTGCTCTCGGAGCACGCGTCATGGTCATCAGAAACCTGGATGTGGAGGACGGGCTTGTCAACGGGACGTTTGGGACCATCGCCAACATCGTCGAGAGCACCCGACCGGGACCGACGCAGATCAGGCTCCTTGGCCTCAAACTGGACAACCCGACAGCTGGACAGAAGTTCCGTCGCAAGATTCGGGGCCGATCGGACAACCTCGTCTACGTGGACCAGAATGAGGAAATCCTCAGGAAGGGGGTGGTCCGCAGGCAGTTCCCCATCAAGCTGGCCTTTGCCTGCACTTGTCACAAAGTGCAAGGCATGACCATGCAGTCGGCAGTGGTAAGTTTGAAGCGTATTTTCGAGCCAGGAATGGCGTACGTTGCGCTCAGCCGAACCACCTCGCTTCAAGGTCTCCACGTCGTTGACTTTGACGAGAAGAAAATATACGCCGACCCGAAAATCACGGCCGCGCTCAAAACCATGAGGCACGCGTCGTTCGCCGACACAACACCGCTGCTACGTTACGCGATGTCAGCAGACAGAGCCCCCGAGACACTGACCGTTATCCACCACAACGCGCAAGGTTTGCCGACACACATGGAGGACATGAAATGCCATCATGAACTCAGACTTGCCGACATCTTGTGCGTTACGGAAACGCATTTGTCGGGCTCCTCGGTTCCTCCACGCTTCCAGTTAGACGGCTATGACGTGTTCTGGCGACACAGGCACGCGTCGTACGCGACTTATTCCGACATGGCGGAAAAAGACGGAGGTGGAGTTGCGGTGTACTGTCGAAGCGGTCTTCAAGCCGAGGTCAGGCACTTTGTGCAGAACGTCGCTGACCTGGAATTTGTACTCGTCAAGGTCAAACAGCCGCTCGTTGCGTTGATCGCAGCTGTTTACAGACCACCGAGTTACGCTTTGGAGAAATTTCTTCCAAACATGCGGAGACTGCTCGACTCCTTAGACGCCACGGGCCATGAGACCGTCGTCGTGTGTGGGGACTTCAACGAAGACCTTCTTAGTGAGGGCAAGAAAGTCATCCAGGAGCTGTTTAGGTCCAAAGGCTACACTCAGCTCATAACGGCTGCGACTACCGACAAGCGCACGTTACTGGACCACATTTATATTTCCCAGCCACAAGTCTGCCTTCAATCTGGTGTGCTGCAAAGCTACCATAGTTACCACAGTCCAGTGTACTGTGTACTAAGGTAAACGTGGCAGACTTGGCTGAAGCTCGTTTCATTTTCTAAACAAAAAACTGGACGTTCAAAACGCCGAGGTAGAGCAGGTGAACTCCGGTCTGGCCTCGGACGCTGGTTGGAGTCTGCATCAACGGGGCACAACCGGTTGGATGAGGTCCGACAGATCTGGCCGTTCTTCTGCAGACGCCCGTTTTGCCGTCAATCAGCGCTATCGTTTGCGGTTTATCTTCAAACAACCTCCAACAGGTGGACGTTCAAAACGCCGAGGAAGAGCGGGGGAACTCCGGTCTGGCCTCGGACACCGGTTGGAGTCTGCATCAACGGGGCACAACCGGTTGGATGAGGTCCTACAGATCTGGCCGTTCTCCTGCAGACACCCGTTTTGCCGTCAGTCAGCGCTTCAGTTTTCGGGTCATTTCCAAGCCATCCCCAGGAAGTGGACGTTCAAAACGCCGAGGAAGAACAGGGGAACTCCAGTCTGGCCTTTGACACCGGTTGGAGTCTGCATCAACGGGGCACAACCGGTTGGATGAGGTCCGACAGATCTGGCCATTCTCCTGCAGACACCCGTTTTGCCGTCAGTCTGCGCTTAAGTTTTCAGCTCATTTTCAAGGCATCTCTAACAGGTGGACGTTCAAAACGCCGAGGAAGAGCAGGTGAACTCCGGTCTGGCCTTTGACACTGGTTGGAGTCTGCATAAACGGGGCACGACCGGTTGGATGAGGTCCGACAGATCTGGCCATTCTCCTGCAGACGCCCGTTTTGCCGTCAGTCAGCGCTTCGGTTTTCAGTTCGTTTTCAAGGCATCTCCAACAGGTGGACGTTCAAAACGCCGAGGAAGAACGGGGGAACTCCGGTCTGGCCTTTGACACCGGTTGGAGTCTGCATCAACGGGGCACGACCGGTTGGATGAGGTCCGACAGATCTGGCTTTTCTCCTGCAGACGCCCGTTTTGCCGCCAGTCAGCGCTTCAGTTTTCGGGTCATTTTCAAGCGATCCCCAAGAAGTGGACGTTCAAAACGCCGAGGAAGAACGGGGGAACTCCGGTCTGGCCTTTGACACCGGTTGGAGTCTGCATCAACGGGGCACAACCGGTTGGATGAGGTCCGACAGATCTGGCCATTCTCCTGCAGACGCCCGTTTTGCCGTCAATCAGCGCTATCGTTTGCAGTTTATCTTCAAACAACCTCCAACAGGTGGACGTTCAAAACGCCGAGGAAGAACGGGGGAACTCCGGTCTGGCCTTAGACAGCTGGTTGGAGCCTGCATCAACGGGGCACAACCAGTTGGATGAGGTCCGACAGATCTGGTCATTCTCCTGCAGACGCCCGTTTTGCCGTCAGTCAGCGCTTCGGTGTCCTTTTTACAAATAATCTCAACAGGTGGACATTCAAAACGCCGAGGAAGAACAGGGGAACTCCGGTCTGGCCTTTGACACTGGTTGGAGTCTGCATCAACGGGGCACAACCGGTTGGATGAGGTCCGACAGATCTGGCCATTCTCCTGCAGACGCCCGTTTTGCCATCAATCAGTGCAACCGTTTCTGGTTCGTTTTTCGAACAATCCCCAACAAGTGACGTTCAAAACGCCGAGGAAGAACGGGGGAACTCCGGTCTGGCCTTAGACAGCTGGTTGGAGCCTGCATCAACGGGGCACGACCGGTTGGATGAGGTCCGACAGATCTGGCCATTCTCCTGCAGACGCCCGTTTTGCCGTCAGTCAGCGCTACCGTTTGCTGTTAATCTTCAAACAACCTCCAACAGGTGGACGTTCAAAACGCCGAGGAAGAACGGGGGAACTCCGGTCTGGCCTTTGACAGCTGGTTGGAGTCTGCATCAACGGGGCACAACCGGTTGGATGAGGTCCGACAGATCTGGCCATTCTCCTGCAGACGCCCGTTTTGCCGTCAAGTAGCGCTACCGTTTTCAGTTAATAATTGAAATAACGTCAATCAAGTGGACATACAAAACGCCGAGGAAGAACGGGGGAACTCCGGTCTGGCCTTTGACACTGGTTGGAGTCTGCATCAACGGGGCACAACCGGTTGGATGAGGTCCGACAGATCTGGCTATTCTCCTGCAGACGCCCGTTTTGCCATCAATCAGTGCAACCGTTTCTGGTTCCTTTTTTTCAAACGGTCTCCAACAAGTGGACGTTCAAAACGCCGAGGTAGAACAGGGGAACTCCGGTCTGGCCTTTGACACCGGTTGGAGTCTGCATAAACGGGGCACAACCGGTTGGATGAGGTCCGACAGATCTGGCTATTCTCCTGCAGACACCCGTTTTGCCGTCAGTCTGCACTTCTTTTTTAGGTCTGGGGCTGCGCTCTGTTTATTTATCATAGTTATTATATGTAGTAGCCTCATGACCAGGTTTTAGTATGTTCAAGACGTTGTAGGCGGACACAAAACGCCGAGGTAGAATGGGAGAACCCCGGTCTGGCCTTAGACAGCTGGTTGGAGCCTGCATAAACGGGGCACGACCGGTTGAATGAGGTCCGACAGATCAGGCTTTTCTCCCGTCGACACCTGTTGTGTTCAGGTCTGGGGCTAATTGTTTTTGTTCATTGCTGTGTTCCATGTGTTCAAATGTGTTCTCATGTATTTTATGTGCAGCACTAACCCAGTTTTCAGAATGTTCCAGATTTTTTAGGTTTCTGGGTGTTGCTGCAGTTCTGGGGAGAAGGAAACAATGAGGGAAGAAAGTGAGGTAAATATGAAGATATTTTATGTTTGTGTTATCAGACAATGACGTTCCTTGTACTTAACTTAATTCCAGTTTTGATGTTTTATTCAGTCCAAGAGGAGGCTTCTCAGATGGATCATCACAGTTTGTTCAAGGGAAAAAAAAAAAAAACATAAAGATAAGTATTTTATTTATATTAAAAATTATTCATCAGATCACTTACATTGAACTGTGCACTGATGCAATTGTCTTTGTTTTTGTCTTTGCTGAATATGAAGCTGACCGAAGGATTCCAGGGACTCAGGCCGCACCACCAACACAAAGATAAGTATTTTACATTCAAACATATTGACCAGACTGCTCATAAAGAACTGTGCACTGATGCAATTGTTTGTTTTGTCTTTGCTGGACAGGAAGCTGACCAAAGGATTACAGGGACCCAGGCAGCACCACCAACACAAAGATAAGTATTTTACATTCAAACATATTGACCAGACTGCTCATAAAGAACTGTGCACTGATGCAATTGTTTTTGTCTTTGCTGGACAGGAAGCTGACCAAAGGATTCCAGGGACCCAGGCAGCACCACCAACACAAAGATAAGTATTTTACATTCAAACATATTCATCAGATCACTCATAAAGAACTGTGCACTGATGCAATTGTTTGTTTTGTCTTTGCTGGACAGGAAGCTGACCAAAGGATTCCAGGGACCCAGGCAGCACCACCAACACAAAGATAAGTATTTTACATTCAAACATATTCATCAGATCACTCATAAAGAACTGTGCACTGATGCAATTGTTTTTGTCTTTGCTGGACAGGAAGCTGACCAAAGGATTCCAGGGACCCAGGCAGCACCACCAACACAAAGATAAGTATTTTACATTCAAACATATTCATCAGATCACTCATAAAGAACTGTGCACTGATGCAATTGTTTGTTTTGTCTTTGCTGGACAGGAAGCTGACCAAAGGATTCCAGGGACCCAGGCAGCTACACTGTGGAGCAGGAATACCAGCTGGACTTCCTCTTTGGTCCAGGTACGTGTTGTAAATGTGACAGGAGGTTGTTTCATGCTCAAAATGTCCCATACACACAGTAACATTTATTTTCATGTTGACATACTTATTTATAGGACACGAGGAGTCCACGAAGATGATCCAGGCCTCGGAGACCTCATCAGCAGCTGTTGCTCACAAACAGCCAGTAAGTTTGCAGACTGTCATGGCAGTTCTGACAAATGTTCAAGGGAGCAATGCTATAATATTGTGGTTGATGATTTGTCTTTTTTGTGTCTTTCTAGAAAAACCTGAAGAGCACTGACCTCATGTTTAAAGTTCAATTGTAATCATAGTTCTATTTAGTGTAGAAATAAAATTGATTTAGACCTTTGAACTTGTCTGTGTGTGTTTCAGGGAAATGTTTAGTCTCCAGTAATCATAACATGTTGTGGTTTAAAACATAAAGTTATATATTTGGTAAGATGTTGGTCAGAAACCTTATCTCTCACTGATCATCCAGTATTCTATGAAGTTTAAAGAATCTCCATTCAAATTATGGTGACACATGAAAAATGGACATTTATCAGGTGCAGGTTACATCTTGTGTGTTTGGAAGCATATGTTATACATTAGCATAAACACAGTAGCCTTTAATAGGTTTGTTAATACGTGTGTGGCCTCTTATACACTTTCTAAGACTGTATCCCACAGTGATCATCCAGTACTCCATTAACTTTAAAGGGGAATGTCCATTCAACTTAAGCCTGGTGACACATGACAGATGGACATGTTGTGTGTGGTTTGAACATCACAGCAGCTATCCATAGGTTTTTAATATCGTGTTTAGTCAGTCTAAGTGGTGAGTTCCTCAAAATGATGAAAAAATGTACTGAAGCCTGTTGAGGGGACACAGTGCTGAAGATGCCCAGAAGATCTCCAGTTGGTGTTCCCTGCAAATCCTGTCTGAGACATGGGAAGATCATGAAGCAGCATCAGTGGATTCATGGCAAGATGGTGGTCCCCCTGGGAAGGATTCTTTGGCAGCAGCACACAGAAGCAGACAGGAGGCTCAGCCAGCACAGTCAGAGGTCACAGGTACACACACACACACAGTTTAATTCTAAACAATAACCCTCATAGGAAACAATGCTTTGGTGAAAATAAAGGCAGTCTGGCATACCTTGATGCAGAATCTTTATTACAATAAGACGTAAATCCAGTTACAGTCCATGTTCAAACAGACATTTTCTTACATGCACACTGCTGTGGATATTATGACTGCTTTGTTATTGTGGACACTCAGTTTCAAATCTGAATCTACATCTGACAGCTTTTTATGTCTTTCTTTAAACAGTGGATGAAAAGGATGAGGGACACTATGGACCAGGCAGAAAATCCAGGGGACAGGGAGGTCACATGACTGCAGGGAAGACAGCAGAATTCCATCTGGTGAGAGAAAGTAAAACACACAAACATTAGACCTCTGACATATTGAGTCCCCATTTCTGTACCACCTACCATATTTACAGGCAAGCCACTTAAGCTGACCTAACCCTCCTCATAGGAAATAATGGAAAAGTGGAATCAGTGGACTTACTGACATGTGGCAGTGATGGCGGTGTCTTCCAAAAGCATTTATAGGGGGGCGAACCGGCAGCAGAGTGTGGGCGAGCGCGCATTGGCCCACTCAAAATTTCTTGTGAAATTTTCTAGTATTTACTTATAACTGCACTTTCAGAAACTTTGACGCGTATCTCCTCCCGCAGTTTTGAGTGCAGCCACACATGTTATACATCAAATCGACCGGCTCGGTCTGGAATGGTGTGCTATGACTTTTGGTAGCGATTGGAATGATGGTGTGTGAGAACCGCCCTCAGAACTAAACTAAATTCTTCCCATAGGAAATACGGGGAAAACAGCCAGGTCAGAATGAAAACACACCTAACTTTGAAGGCATGCCGTTTGGGCATGCTTCCACGCAGAACCTTCATTCAAAATGTAAAATGTAGATAAACATCACACCTCTGACATATTGAGGCGCCATGTCTGTACCATGTACCATATTTACAGGCAAGCCTCTTAAGCTGACCTAACCCTCCTCATAGGAAATAATGGGAAACCGGTCACATCCCTGACAAAACCCAGTCAACTTTGGAAGCCTATCAGTCTGGCATGCCTCTACACAGAATATTCATTTCAACTTTAGACAACTCAGAAGTAGTTGAACTTTATCATATTGAGTCCTCATGTTCATGTCTTTTACTCAACTTTATGAAGGAGCAGCCAAAGTTGCATCCACATCTTTAGGATTTCCCCATTCAGAATGAATGGAGCAACTTACGGCTTATTAAACCTTATATAAAACCAATCAGAAACACTGTAAAAGCATGGAATGTCATCAGTGGCATCAGTAACATGTGGCAGCGTTGAGGCTATGAGGTTTTGGCAAGTGGGATGGATGGACCGGCAGCAGAGTGTGGGCGAGCGCGCATTGGCCCACTCAAAATTTCTTGTGAAATTTTCTAGTTAGTGGGCCAATGCCCTAGGGCAGAGCCTATTGTAAAGCCGCAGGCTTTACAATAGGCTCTGCTCTAGGGCATTGTTCCACTATTACTATTGCTCATACTTATTCTTATTCTCCTTCTTCCGCCGATTTTCGGCACTTAACTAGTCCCACAGCTTTTGCGCCAGCGACCTGAAACTTTCACAGAACGTCCGGCTATATCGGGAATGGTGTGCTATGACTTTTCTTTCCGTTCCGATGTACGGTTTTCGCGTAAATCGCAAAAAACCTGTGGGCGAACGACATAGACGGTGAATGGGGAGAGAGAGAAAAAAAGGCAAAAATCCCAAAACCGGGGTCTCTTTGAGTCCACATAGCGCCGGCATACTGTCACCTACAGACATGATTTTCGGTTTAGAGGAATCAGCACAAATAGACCTACATCTTTTCTATATACATATGTGCTTGAATTTTGCTTAGTTTAGGAGATTTTGCAGTTTACGTTTTGACGTGGTTTTGGAACATTTTTCTCTCTCTCCGCTAGAGTGGGATGATGTCACGCACTCTAGATTTTCAAGTTTTTCCAAAAACAAAAAAAAAGGTAAACTACTTTAATTTGTGGCCACACTGTGTGCTCCACATACATAAATATGCTATCAAAACGTAGGGATTTTTGTCCCGGTCAAGCTGGTGCGCCCCTTTTTGTCATGTGACCCATGGTTTTTGGTCAAGTGACCCTCAAGCGAAGGGAGCGCCACTCCCTCCTCCCATCCGCTCCCATGTTAAACTTGGCCAAGATTTCAGATGAAAATCCTGATGGGCAAGGCATTTCTAACCTGCCAGAAAAATCACATACGTCGATCAAAACACATGAATTTGAAAATGGCATTAGTAGACAAGTGCCTGGCGCTCACGGTGAAAGAATTTTTCATCTGTGACTTTTCGTTGTCCAATGAGAAGCATTTGTTTGGGAGGCTGTTTCTAGCTGCCTCTGAGTTTTCTGAGTTTTCTAAATTTTCTGAGCTGTCTCTGCTCTCTCCCTCTGCAACAGAAGGGAGGGGGGTGGGAGGGCCGAGGGGGCCGTTTCCAGGGTAACCTCCACAGGTGCTCTAACTGACTTGGAGGCTTCTCTGATGACATCACCAAAGATGGCCGCTCCCATTAACAATGCATTGGGCTCATTCAAACCAATGTAACTAGACTGTATTGATCCATACATAGACAGACACACACACCTCTGCAACAGAAGGGGGGCTGGGGGGGTTGAGGCAGCCGTTTCCATGGTAACCTACACAGATGCTCTAACTGACTTGGAGGCTTCTCTGATGACATCACCAAAGATGGCCGCTCCCATTAACAATGCATTGGGCTCATTCAAACCAATGTAATTACACTGCATTGATCCATACATAGGCAGACACACACATACATACACAACCATACAGGAACATACACAACTACACTCACACATGCACACAGACACACACACACACACACACTGATTTTCAAAATAAAAGCCTCCAAATCATTACACACCTTACTAGGCCTGGCAAACTACACACAAGCCACCCAGAAATATGCAGACACACACTATACACACCTGCCAACACACAGACACACAAACAGGGATTTTCAAAATAAAAGACCCTGCACAATAACAGGATATGGCTGACATTCAGATTTTCAAAATAAAACACTTAAACATGTTTTAACATGCATTAGGGAGTGTCCCCAACCCACCCCCGCACACACACACACTTACACAGACACACACTGATTTTCAAAATAAAAGCCTCTAATTCATTACACAGCTAACTTGCGCTAGCCACCCCTACAAATTATACATCAAATCGACCGGCTCGGTCAGGACTACTACCCTCTGAGGTTTGGTGGCGATCGGACAAACGGTATCCGAAAAAATCCCGAAAAACTGCGATCAACCCTCCCCACAGGCATCAAATCACTGTCAAACTTTGAACGCATGCCGTTTGGGCATGCTGTCCCACAGAACCTTCATTCAAAATGTAAAATGTAGATAAAGATTAGTCCTCTGACATATTGAGGCGCCATGTCTGTACCACCTACCATATTTACAGGCAAGCCACTTAACCCTGCTCATAGGAAGTCTATTGTCTAATCTAATCTGTTGTCTATACTGTTCCAGAGGTCAGTCAGTAGTGTTTGACCTCTGCAATGTTTGGATTTTTACTCATGTGTGAATCCTGTGTGTAACTTTTGTTTTATTTACCCTGGGTAGGTGTTCCAGGCATGTCCCACTAGGAGCAGACCCTGGAGCAGACACAGGATGCAGTGGACAGACTGTGTTTCCCGGCTGGTCAGGGAACAGCTGTGGAGTCCCCCAGAAGAGCTGGAAGAAGTGTCTGGTGAGAGGGAGGTCTGGGTGTCTCTGCTTAGACTGCTGCTCCACAACCTGGCCCTGGATAAGTGGGTTGAAGATGGATGGATTATTATCACACCTGGACAATCATCAGAGTGGACTGTATCATCTGTGCTGTGTGTGACATCAGTGAGGCCCTCTAAAAGGGTCAGAACATCACTAATGTTCCACAGGCTGAAGTGAGGCAGCTGCATGTGCAGACTGCAGCTCAGGAAGTGATGAAGCTGCTTGGAGGAGCAGCAACACATCTTTAAGGAAACTCTACAAGTACAGTTGTCTCACTTCAGCGTTGTGAATGTAAATGACCTGGATGACTGATAATAATTCAATCTGTCTGACAGCAAGACCACACTGAAGGAGCCAGTGAACCACTGCAGAGTCAGCTGAGAGGCAGCATGACAGTGAGACCTGAGGTAACATGTCTGCTACACACCTGGCATACATCAGGTATAGATTACATTACAGGATGTGGTTTATTTGGTAGCAGCTCAGAAACACAGGGATGGCTCAGGCAGCTCAGAGGCTGGATGTTGGTCAGACATGCAGTCAGGTATAAAGTTGGTCTATGTTTCAAATACAGGCTTTGTGCTGTTTTTATATGGAGTCTTCATGTTGGCGTGTTTCACCATGTTCATTACTACACATGAACCCTCATAGGAAACAGTGGTGACATGGTCAAAGGTCAGGCAGTCTGACAGGCCTTTATACATAATCATTACAGGTGTAAACATCTCATAAGGACTTGTACTGTGTCACATTGAATCACCATGTTCATCTCTGTGACCTTTCTTGACCTGATGGCAGCTGAAGGTGCTCATAAGAAGCAATAGGAAATCCCTACACAGTAACAGGAAGTGGCAGACACAGAGATTTCCAATTGCTTTCACTGCCACTGTCACAATATTACAGCACATTTAATCATACAACAATAAAACTACAAATGTTTTTCAGTCTCCTTGAAACCACACTAACATTACCAATGGCTGCTGTTGTCTATACTGTTCCAGAGGTCAGTCAGTAGTGTTTGACCTCTGGAATGTTTGGATTTTTACTAACGTGTGAATCCTGTGTGTAACTTTTCTTGTATTTACCCTGGGTAGGTGTTCCAGGCATGTCCCACTAGGAGCAGACAGACTGTGTTTCCCGGCTGGTCAGGGAACAGCTGTGGAGTCCCCCAGAAGAGCTGGAAGAAGTGTCTGCTGAGAGGGAGGTCTGGGTGTCTCTGCTTAGACTGCTGCTCCACAACCTGGCCCTGGATAAGTGGGTTGAAGATGGATGGATTATTATCACACCTGGACAATCATCAGAGTGGACTGTGTCATCTGTGCTGTGTGTGACATCAGTGAGGCCCTCTAAAAGGGTCAGAACATCACTAATGTTCCACAGGCTGAAGTGAGGCAGCTGCATGTACAGACTGCAGCTCAGGAAGTGATGAAGCTGCTTGGAGGAGCAGCAACACATCTTTAAGGAAACTCTACAAGTCCAGTTGTCTCACTTCAGCCTTTTGAATGTAAATGACCTGGATGACTGATAATAATTCAATCTGTCTGACAGCAAGACCACACTGAAGGAGCCAGTGAACCACTGCAGAGTCAGCTGAGAGGCAGTATGACAGTGAGACCTGAGGTAACATGTCTGCTACACACCTGCTACACATCAGGTATAGATTACATTACAGGATGTGGTTTATTTGGTAGCAGCTCAGAAACACAGGGATGGCTCAGGCAGCTCAGAGGCTGGATGTTGGTCAGACATGCAGTCAGGTATAAAGTTGGTCTATGTTTCAAATACAGGCTTTGTGCTGTTTTTATATGGAGTCTTCATGTTGGCGTGTTTCACCATGTTCATTACTACACATGAACCCTCATAGGAAACAGTGGTGACATGGTCAAAGGTCAGGCAGTCTGACAGGCCTTTATACATAATCATTACAGGTGTAAACATCTCATAAGGACTTGTGCTGTGTCACATTGAATCACCATGTTCATCTCTGTGACCTTTCTTGACCTGATGGCAGCTGAAGGTACAAAGGGAAACAGACACAGAAGACTGAAAGTCCTCCTGACTTTGGAGGCCTGGCGTTTGGACATGCTGTCAGACAGAACCTCCATTCAAAATGTAAAACACACAGAATCATTGGAACTTCACCATATTTAACCCACATGTTCACAGCATTAACCATTTTGACAGAGGAGCAGGTTAAGTAGGCCTGCTCTAACTCTCCTCATAGGATGTAATGAGAAATCAGTTAGAAGCCTGAAAACAGCCACATTTGGAGCCCTTACAGTCTGCCATGCTGTTACTCAGAATGTTCTTTACAAGTGTAAACATCTCATATGTATTTGGACTTTATCATACTTAATCACCATGTTCATCTGTGACCTTTCTTGACCTGATGGCAGCTGAAGGTGCTCATAGGAAGCAATAGGAAATCCCTACACAGTAACAGGAAGTGTCAGACACAGAGATTTCCAATTGCTTTCACTGCCACTGTTGCAATATTAGAGCACATTTAATCATACAACAATAAAACTACAAATGTCTTTCATTCTCTTGAAACCACACTAACATTACCAATGGCTGCTGTTGTCTATACTGTTCCAGAGGTCAGTCAGTAGTGTTTGACCTCTGTAATGTTTGGATTTTTACTCATGTGTGAATCCTGTGTGTAACTTTTCTTGTATTTACCCTGGGTAGGTGTTCCAGGCATGTCCCACTAGGAGCAGACCCTGGAGCAGACACAGGATGCAGTGGACAGACTGTGTTTCCCGGCTGGTCAGGGAACAGCTGTGGAGTCCCCCAGAAGAGCTGGAAGAAGTGTCTGCTGAGAGGGAGGTCTGGGTGTCTCTGCTTAGACTGCTGCTCCACAACCTGGCCCTGGATAAGTGGGTTGAAGATGGATGGATTATTATGACACCTGGACAATCATCAGAGTGGACTGTATCATCTGTGCTGTGTGTGACATCAGTGAGGCCCTCTAAAAGGGTCAGAACATCACTAATGTTCCACAGGCTGAAGTGAGGCAGCTGCATGTACAGACTGCAGCTCAGGAAGTGATGAAGCTGCTTGGAGGAGCAGCAACACATCTATAAGGAAACTCTACAAGTCCAGTTGTCTCACTTCAGCCTTTTGAATGTAAATGACCTGGATGACTGATAATAATTCAATCTGTCTGACAGCAAGACCACACTGAAGGAGCCAGTGAACCACTGCAGAGTCAGCTGAGAGGCAGCATGACAGAGAGACCTGAGGTAACATGTCTGCTACACACCTGGCATACATCAGGTATAGATTACATTACAGGATGTGGTTTATTTGGTAGCAGCTCGGAAACACAGGGATGGCTCAGGCAGCTCAGAGGCTGGATGTTGGTCAGACATGCAGTCAGGTGTAAAGTTGGTCTATGTTTCAAATACAGGCTTTGTGCTGTTTTTATATGGAGTCTTCATGTTGGCGTGTTTCACCATGTTCATTACTACACATGAACCCTCATAGGAAACAGTGGTGACATGGTCAAAGGTCAGGCAGTCTGACAGGCCTTTATACATAATCATTACAGGTGTAAACATCTCATAAGGACTTGTGCTGTGTCACATTGAATCACCATGTTCATCTCTGTGACCTTTCTTGACCTGATGGCAGCTGAAGGTACAAAGGGAAACAGACACAGAAGACTGAAAGTCCTCCTGACTTTGGAGGCCTGGCGTTTGGACATGCTGTCAGACAGAACCTCCATTCAAAATGTAAAACACACAGAATCATTGGAACTTCACCATATTTAACCCACATGTTCACAGCATTAACCATTTTGACAGAGGAGCAGGTTAAGTAGGCCTGCTCTAACTCTCCTCATAGGATGTAATGAGAAATCAGTTAGAAGCCTGAAAACAGCCACATTTGGAGCCCTTACAGTCTGCCATGCTGTTACTCAGAATGTTCTTTACAAGTGTAAACATCTCATATGTATTTGGACTTTATCATACTTAATCACCATGTTCATCTGTGACCTTTCTTGACCTGATGGCAGCTGAAGGTGCTCATAGGAAGCAATAGGAAATCCCTACACAGTAACAGGAAGTGTCAGACACAGAGATTTCAAATTGCTTTCACTGCCACTGTTGCAATATTAGAGCACATTTAATCATACAACAATAACACTACAAATGTTTTTCATTCTCTTTAAAGCCACACTAACATTACCAATGGCTGCTGTTGTCTATACTGTTCCAGAGGTCAGTCAGTAGTGTTTGACCTCTGTAATGTTTGGATTTTTACTCATGTGTGAATCCTGTGTGTAACTTTTCTTGTATTTACCCTGGGTAGGTGTTCCAGGCATGTCCCACTAGGAGCAGACCCTGGAGCAGACACAGGATGCAGTGGACAGACTGTGTTTCCCGGCTGGTCAGGGAACAGCTGTGGAGTCCCCCAGAAGAGCTGGAAGAAGTGTCTGCTGAGAGGGAGGTCTGGGTGTCTCTGCTTAGACTGCTGCTCCACAACCTGGCCCTGGATAAGTGGGTTGAAGATGGATGGATTATTATGACACCTGGACAATCATCAGAGTGGACTGTATCATCTGTGCTGTGTGTGACATCAGTGAGGCCCTCTAAAAGGGTCAGAACATCACTAATGTTCCACAGGCTGAAGTGAGGCAGCTGCATGTACAGACTGCAGCTCAGGAAGTGATGAAGCTGCTTGGAGGAGCAGCAACACATCTATAAGGAAACTCTACAAGTCCAGTTGTCTCACTTCAGCCTTTTGAATGTAAATGACCTGGATGACTGATAATAATTCAATCTGTCTGACAGCAAGGCCACACTGAAGGAGCCAGTGAACCACTGCAGAGTCAGCTGAGAGGCAGTATGACAGAGAGACCTGAGGTAACATGTCTGCTACACACCTGCTACACATCAGGTATAGATTACATTACAGGATGTGGTTTATTTGGTAGCAGCTCAGAAACACAGGGATGGCTCAGGCAGCTCAGAGGCTGGATGTTGGTCAGACATGCAGTCAGGTATAAAGTTGGTCTATGTTTCAAATACAGGCTTTGTGCTGTTTTTATATGGAGTCTTCATGTTGGCGTGTTTCACCATGTTCATTACTACACATGAACCCATCATCTGTGCTGTGTGTGACATCACTGAGGCCCTCTAAAAGGGTCAGAACATCACTAATGTTCCACAGGCTACAGCTACATGCTCTGCAGCAGCTCAGTGTCCAGCTCTGCTCCTCAGAGGAGGAGGAGGCTTCTGGAAGTATCATCACTGAATGAGGCTGTAAACATTCAGCTTTCATCCAGCTGTCCAGCATTTCTACATCATATCTGTGTCAGTGAATAAATAATCCAACACAATGTCTGTGTGGTCCTCATGTCAGTGTGGTTATGACTTTACAGATGTATACACTCCTACTGTGAGGCTGTAGAAGCAGTAAACCCAGCCAGCAGGCCTCCCACTGTCACAGGCCTTCACACAACATATGAACTCCACCTGTACACAGCTGGTGCTGCTCTGGCTTCATCACATGTGTCATTGTGTTGATGTCAGTGTCCACACTGTTATGGCTCTACAGCTGCTTTCTACTACTGTTTAATAACCAGGTCAGAATGATCCACCTGCTCTAACTGTTACACACACACAGCAGCTGTGTCTATATAATGGAACATGGTGCATGAACAGCTGAAATCATCCAGAGAGAAAGCAGCAAGAAAACATGACAATGTGTGGTTACATTAACTTTACAGTACAAACATCTTCCACATGTCTCCATGAGCTCTTATGGACACTAGTCCTGTCTGTGTCATGGCTCAGGCTGTGGGCACCAAGTGAGGACAGAGAATATTAAATGGATGATGATAAATGTAGTAAACATAACCCTCCATTTTTACAGTGTATTAACGTCATAACAACAAAGTGCTCCTGCTTTATTTTACTGCTGCTCTGTGATGGATGGACTTATGTTAGCAGACAGCAGCTAGCAGGCTAATCCACATCAGAGAAACTAAGCGGACAGCTCACCTTCATCACTGAGGAAGAGGAGTGCACCTTCCTCTCCACCTGCATCAGGACCGTGAACTGACGTCATTCCACGCGTGTTTTAATGGCCTCCAACTAACAGTAAGACCTCTCACTCCTTCTGTCTTTCCTGCTGCTACATGCACACACAGTGACAGAGCCACCAGGACAGAGTGGGACATCCTGTTACTGAAGATCTTTGGAGCTCCGTCAGGAAACATCGTCTGAAAATGTTCGCGATCTACTCGCGCATCGCGCGCGCGCGCACCCCCGCCCCCCCCCCTGCCGTAGTTTTGGTCTAACCTGCTGAGAACTGATCGGTTCATATTATATATATTATGATATTATTACTATTCGTCGCTAGCTTAATTTAACGTCGGCACTCTCTGTGTGTGTGTGTGTGTGTGTATCTACACCTGCTACGTGAGCTGCACACAGCCCAACATGGCCGACATTTGCCTGACTGACAGACGGTCCGGCCTATGACAGCCAGGTCCACGGGCACTGAAGGGGACATCTGATTGGACCCTTGGACTTGATATAAAAACCGTGTAGCGCGATTGACGGTCAGACCCTCCTTCATCAGCTTACGAGAGGTAAGACGCGGTTTGCTCCTCCTGCTCGTTGTTAGCTTCCTAGCTTAACATATTCATGCTGATAATGTTGCTACATGTTTAAAAACGTTTCATACAGTGGTGTTATTGTGCAGTGTGGAGATAATGTGGATGTGCTGTGTGTATTTGTCCAATAACCTGCTCTGCTGTGAGTCTAATGGTTGGCCTGTTGAACATGTGCTGAGCTCTGTTGGTGGAATGTTCTGGAACAAATGTCTCTTAAAGCTCTTCTCATGGTGCTGGCTGCTTTTTGGAGGTTATGGTGTGTTTTACAAACGGTCTGTGCCGTGCTGGATTATACAGACAGGCGTGGCTGCTAGCCTGGGGCTGCTAGCCTGGGGGCTGCTAGCCTGGGGCTGCTAGCCTGGGGGCTGCTAGCCTGGGGGCTGCTAGCCTGGGGCTGCTAGCCTGGGGCTGCTAGCCTGGGGCTGCTAGCCTGGGGCTGCTAGCCTGCTAATGGAAAAGTACTGTGGCTCATGTTAATCAGGTGCTAAATGGAGCAGGGCTCATTCATTTTAACAGTGAACTGAGAATATAAGCATTGCTTAATATTGCTGAAGCTCTGTAATGATGTGGCAGTTTCATGCTGTCTTCTCTCTGCATATTGCTAATATTAATTGAATTAATTTAAATAATTAATATTAATTCTGTGTGGATTAGCCTGTACACTGAAGCATCTGTATGTGGCTTCATTAGCTTTGCTGTGCATTATGAGCTTCTATATTGCCCTGTGTGTCTGTGTGTCTGTGGCTGTGTGTCATGACCATGCCAAAAGTACTTAATGGACTCTGGCAGCCATTTTGCTTGTGCTCCCATGTCAGCCATTTTGTTTCTGTTAGGTTTTCAGGCTTACAACATGGCTGACAGATGTCTGTGGATATTCAGCTGCCTCTTTGTAGTAGTAACATGGATGCTAGTGTGTGGGTTAGCCTTTTTTGTATATATATTGTACAGTATGTTGTAACTGTAAACTGCTGTAAATTGAGCTGTGACACTATGCACAGCACCAATGATCCTGAACTTGTATTGATCACATACTCAGGTGCTTGTGTTTCCATGTCGGCCATCTTGTCTCTGTGTTACAGTACAGTGGTTTGTCTGAATGTTCTGAACAGTACAGTAGATGGCAGGGTTCATCTGTATTAGCTGTATTGCTAATATTGATGGTGTATTGATTAGACTGTTGGCAAACTAGGAGCTGTGCTATGTCAAAGATCTGACTGTGGTGTGGTTTGCTGTGTGAAAAGATTCTACATTCACCTCTTGCTGCTGTGTTTCAGCCTGTCCGACAATATCAGCAGTTAATTCTGAGTGTGGCTGCTTTCATAGACAAACTGATTGTGGTCTTATACTTTAGTCATCATTATTGAAGCTGTGTGGGACAGTGTAATCAGTGCTGCTGAGATTGAGTACAGTGTGTGACTGACAAAATGTGATGAAAGCTCAGACATGTGGATGAGGGTCAGGCTCTGAAAGTGTCATCATCTAAGCTGCTTTCCTTAATGTGTGGAATGTGTGTTTTCCTACATTGGCTGCAGTGAGAAATATGTGAATAGGTTTTCAGTGTGTAGCTTCTAAACTTGTGTTAGTCACTGACTGTTCTTTGGCATCCAGTGGTCTTATACTGTGGTCATAATTAAGGTGTGACACAGTGTAAAAGTATCAGTGCTGCTGGGGCTGGGTCAATCATTGTGGAGTTTGACATTTGGTTACAGTGTGTTGTGATAAAGACAGATCATACTTGATATCTGCTGTGTATGATGGATAACTGTCAGGCTCTGTAAAAGCACACCTTCATGATCTTGGTAGCATTAATATGTGGGCTAGCCTTTTTTGCTAATTACAGATGTAGTTAATTTGTATGACAGCATTGTAGCAAAGAATGTCAGTGTGTTGTGTTTTGCTGCTTCTGATGGAAATGTGTGCTTAACCGTTTCATCACTGGCAGTTTATTCATATGATTTAAATGAGGCTGGTAGACTGGTGCTTTAGTAACTGATGTGGCGTCAAGTTCAATGATTATTGCTGTGTTTTGTAGCAGTTTCAAATATGTCATTTATTTCTGTTGTCTGGTACTTATGGTAATTAAACTGTGAGTTTGTCCAGAGTTCCAATGATCCTGGACTTCTGTCAGTCACAGTCTGGTGCCCTCCATTTTATCATGTCCTTCCAGTGTGGCTGCACTGTGTTAAAGATCTAAATGTGTCTTGATTGTCTTTGCTGGTGTTCTTGTCTGTTAATGTGTGGGTTTTTTTTTCTGGTGGAAAGACATAGTTGAGCTGTGTGACTGTACAGTGTGTTGTCCCTCCATGTCAGCCATTTTGTCTCTGTTAAAATAGTGTGTGTGTTGTGGCTAACAATATCTGAAGGAGATCTGTAGATATTATCTAGGTCAGAAGTACAGGATTACTGATGAATTTTGAGTTCATTTGATTAGGTTAAATCATTAATGTTATGCTGAGAGGCCTAGTATGTGGATCATGGCTGTTTCAGGCTGTTCACTTGTTTAATTAAGATGTGTTAAAGCACCAGAGCTACTCAACTCCTTGTGTGTGAGAGCCTGTTTGGTTTATGTCATTTACAACTGAGCAATTTATCAGTGTCTTTATTCACATTAACTTTATTAATACCCATGGAGTCATTGGGTTGTGTTAGCAGCATATACAAGAAGTGACAGTAAACACAATGCATGTGTTGATTTTCTGTGTCCTCTTCACAGATACTGTGTGTTGATACCCCAGTATTTTCTGAGCCAGTCATCTACAAAGTAAGTTACTAACACAGCCACAACTGTTATGTTGTATGTTATTTTCAATGATACAATGATTCTGCACATGGTTGGACACCTTCAGCTGTAATGGAAACAATAGTGCTATTTATATTGTTAGAATGGAAATGTAACTGTGCCTTGATAGATTATTTTTTTTCCTTTCAGCCTTTTTGGAAAACTCTTCGGACATCGACGCTGGATAACCCTACAGACACACACACACACACACACACATTCTATATAAATATCATCTTGCTACACACACACACACACACATTGCTACACATACACACACACACACACACACACACACACACACACACATTCTATATAAATAACACACACACACACATTCTATATAAATAACACTAAGCTATACATACATATACACTCTTTCTCTCTTTCTCTTTGTTTTTTTTTTTTCTTCACAGGACAATGCCGCGGAAGGGGAAGAGGTCCCAGGCCCAAAAGGTGCGCTGGAGACGGCTGGACCTGGCAGATCCTGGACCACCAGAGGTCGCAGCCAGTGCCTCTCCTGCTGCACAGGTACATGTTCTTATGTCAGTGTCCCTATTTAAAGTCAAGAAGTGATTAATGCTTCTTCTGCTGTAATGTTGCAGACAAGTCATATGGCCGCATTTGCTTTAATTATATGCTGTTTTTTATGTCAAAAGTTTGGCTTATCAGGTGGTCTTTCAGTAGTCATAAAGTAGTCATAATGCTCTGTTCTCAGACGGCCCTGACACCTCCACCACCACCACCACCAGCACAGTTGCAGAGAATGGATGCTGCACCCTCCTGCTCCCATTCTCCAACTGCAGATGTATGTATTTTGCATCTTCCACTCAATTACAGTCATGAAATTCTGCTCAGTTTAATAAATCAGTACATTTTGTCTCATTCACTGACTGACGTAAATGAGACAAAATTTACTCCACACTTAATTGCATAGTTTATTTAGCTTGCATTGTTTCCATCTTGACAGACATTCAGTCATGGTTTGGTTATTTACATACAACATGCACACCAAGAGTTAAAGTTACATGTGACTTATTTGCTATCAGATGGGAACCCTGATGCCTGAAACACCTCCACCTACCAAACCGTTTTGGGCATCCCCATCACATTCTCCAGCTTACAAGGTAGGCTGTTAACTGTGCTTAACATTGTACACACTATTTCTTGTGTTATACTGTATTGGGGTACATGTATCACAAAGCTTAAGTAACAAATATGTGAACTTTTTCTATTAAAGAGGGCATGAAACATTGATTGTAGATGGCATGATTTTAAAAATGAAATAAAAAAAACAAATGCAATATAAAATTTATTTCACCAGGTTCCCAAAGTGCAGACGCCTCCACAGTCAAGAACCTTCTGGCTGCAGAATGTGAAGGCTTCCCATTCCTCATCTAATCCGGTATGTAGATCTTCTGTTATAGTTCCATTTAAATTACAGCTTCAAGTAAAATACAGCCGTAAATACTGTTTATCTACACATTCTCTTCTGTTAGTGGAGTGTCAAATTAGGTTTGATGTTTTTGAATCAAGCTGTTAACTTCCACACAGTAATAGTAATGACAGTTCCTCCTCACACACAGGATTCACACACACCACCACGGACCGCTAAAGGCCCAGGTAAACGAGTTTGTTCTGTGAGAGCGACTCACAGCCAGGGCGATTACAGGTACAGTCAATTTTCGCGCAACCATCAGTGTGCCTGTAACGCTCTGTTGTTCCTGGCCTTCCACAGCGAAGGTTTGAGCTTCAACACGTCAGATCTTGACAGAGTCCTTGCGCGCGGTGACTCTGTCTATGTTGAGGTGAAGACAAACCTTTTGAGGGATGGTAAGTTTCGGAGCGATCACCTCGCCGTTGAGGAGTTGCCCCAGCAGGTGCAGACGGACACCGATTTGTACAACGTCCACATGGCTGAGATCAGGTTGGGAAACCTGAAAGGAGACCCACACAGCGGTCGAAGGGAAGCTTGGTATTTGCCTCTTTCCTCACGTCTTCAGTGTCTTGCAGTCGATGTTAGCCATGCTTTGCTGGTCGTGTCCCCCGAGTTCGTCGCGGTATTTCGTGACCGATCAGGACGCTATGGAGTGTTCGATCCACACTCCAGAAATGCAGCAGGCTTTCCCCAACCAGGAGGAACGGCAGTAATGATCACTTTTGCCCACCTGGATGATCTGGTCAAACACCTGCATAAGTTATTTCAAGGCCGTGGTGCTTATGCAGGGTATGAGTTTGTGCCTGTTTCTTTCGAAGCTATTAAGACATTCATTGAGCAGCCTGGAGAGCGAGCACATGTGAAGAAGCCTCAAAGTGGTACACAACACATGCAGGAAAACATTTCCTCCCTCAACAATGTAGAGACAGTTACAGCTCAAATGTGTACTCTACTAGCACAAATATCCGTGGAAGAGGAAAACTGCCAAAGTACCACTGATGGAGAACAAAAGGAAAATGTACAATTAAGTGAGGGAGCCAGTTTAACACACAAAACCACAAAACCAAACATTGTGTCCAAGCTAAATAAAAAACGCAGGCGAAAAGCAATGCGCACAGCAAAAACTGTACCACCATCTACATCTCCTGAAGTGAGAGTGACAAAAACACAGCGTGAACAAGAACGATATGCGATGTGTTCAAATTTTCGAGCCGCAAAGCTGCTTACTGCGCGAACAAAATATGCGCTAGACTGTCGGTACCGTAAACAAAAGTTATTATCTGTAAAACAGCATTATGGACATCCTGAAGTTCAACACAAAATAAAAATGCAAAAAGTTAAGCGATACCACACTGATGTTAACGAGAAGACTAAGAAAAGGCAATACATTGTAAAGAGATACAGTACAGATTCTGCTTTCCACAGAAAACAGAAGGAATATGCCACTCAAAGGTATGCAGTTGACAAAACCTATAGAGATAAAAAATTGCACACTATACACACCAGATATTTGAAAGACATAGATTTCAGACTGCTTCACATACAACAGTGCACCCAACACAAAAAACACAAATTAACTTCACACCCTGTCCTACATGTGTATCACAAAATTCGGTGCGCGCTACGAATAACCAGAAAATACAGGCTGGCAATAATCCGCCGACGGCAAACTCCACAACCTGAAGTCCCGCGCCAGGTTGTGGTCAACACAGTCATGCAAGCTGCGATTTCTGCGTTCCGGGAAGCCATTCAGAATGGACCCACGCACGTTTGTACCGTGTGCCACAGAACTCTGTTTCCAAATCAAGTCAAGCCATGTAACAGATCTAAATACGTCAAAAACCTTCGCGTGGCAGAGGCTTGCTTGACTGGAACATATGTTCATGTATGTGGCGGTGACTGTTCGGCCCCTTGTAACACTCCACAACACAGAATGCTGGAGTGGATCTGCCACACTTGTGACCGGCACCTCTACCGAGGAAACATGCCGTCCATCGCAGTGGCAAATCGTTTAGATGTAGCCCCCATCCCCCCCGAACTGCGCGCTTTAAATGTACTCGAAAGGCAATTGATTGCAAAAGTCTTGCCTTTCGCAAAAATAGTCACGCTTCCCAAAGGACAGCAGAGAGCAGTACATGGCGCGGTTGTCTGCGTACCGTCAGAGGTAGAGACAACAGTAAATTCACTACCGAGGCCGAGTCACGAAGCGCAGTTATTGCAGGTCAAACTGAAACGTCGCCTAACGTATAAAGGACACCAGCACTTCTATACGGTTAACATGACCAACGTTCTTGCGGCGCTTTCGCAACTAAAAGAGATGCACTCGGAATACAGCGACGTATTCATCATCGAAGATGCTAATTTTGACAGCGTCTTCGATGAAGACCCGTTTGAAAACGAACAGAACGCCGAAGTAGCTGAGCAGGCTGGGCCATCAAACGTCGCACGTAAACCGGAAGAAGCGGACGCGGAAAACGCCGAGGAAGGACAGGAGAACCCTGGTCTGGCCTTAGATACCTGCATGCAGCCTGCAGACATCGCACAGGAAATTTTGTCGTACGGCCACGGAATATTTAGCGTCGCCCCCGCCCAAGGAAACCAGCCCGTTGGTTTCTTCGCCATTCCGAAGCTTGAAGCTATGGCCTTTCCTGTGCAGTTCCCAACGGGGCACAACACTTTGGATGAGGTCCGACAGGTCAGGGTTTCACCTAGCATGTATTTCAATGTTAGGCTTTTCTCTGTCGACACCCGTTTTGCCGTGGATCAGAGCTATTTGTTCTTCGCTCAGTTCGTCATTGAAACGCACATGGCTACCGAGAGCATGTCGATTCAAATGCGAAAAAGTAAACCGGTAACCAAAGATGGCCGCGCAGTCTGCAACAAAATGCTGCAAGATAAGGACGAGCTAGAGCAGCTAATAACTAATAGAGAGGCGGTGCGTTTTATGAAACCTCTTAGAGGCACGCCGGCCTATTGGGATGCAGCGCTGAAAGACCTCCACGCGATGGTGAGGCAGCTGGGAAAGCCAACCTTTTTCTTGACTTTCTCTGCTGCTGAAATGAGGTGGCCTGAGGTCGTCGAGGCCATCAAAGCGCAACAAGGCGAAGAGGTGGACTTTTCCGCCCTTGACTGGAATGCAAAGTGCGACGTTCTCCGGAGCAATCCAGTCACCGTCATGCGCATGTTTGAACAACGTGTCGACGCGCTGATGAGTCATTTGATCTTGTCGCCCGCGCAGCCCATCGGGGAAGTAGAGGATTTCTTCTACCGCGTCGAATTCCAAGCCAGAGGCAGCCCGCACATACACATGCTGGTTTGGATCAAAAATGCGCCCAAATTAGGTGTGGACATCGAAGACCGCATCTACGCATTTATAGACAAATATGTGACGTGCCGGATGCCCGATCCGGAGGCAGACCCTGAGCTCCACAAAATTGTGTCTGAGGTTCAAGTCCACAGCAGGAAACATTCGAAATCCTGCAGGAAAGGCAACGTCTCCTGCAGGTTTGGATTTCCCAAGTTGCCCGTGGACATCACCATGATCACCTTCCCAAGCTCGGACGGCGACCCCGAGGACGAGCAGGAGAAGGAGAAGAAGAAAGAGAAAGAGAAGAGGAAACACTTGATCATCGGCCACGCGAAACCGAAACGGATCGAGAAAACCCTCGGAAGCAAACAACGCGACGCTCAAGCAAAGCTCGAGCCAGTCCGACTTTTGCTCAATGATGCCAACGCATCATTCAAAGACTTGGCTGACCTACTCCGACGTTGTAAGTTGACTTACCAACAGTATCTGCGCAGCGTCTTCGACCTGAGCGGCGGACACCAGATTTTGTTGAAGCGTCATCCCAACGACTGCTGGGTCAACAACTACAACGCAGACTTGCTCCGAGCATGGAACGCGAACATGGACATCCAGTACGTAATGGACGACTACAGCTGCATCATGTACATGATGTCCTACGTGTCCAAGCCGGAGCACGAGATGACGGAGTTGCTGGACGGCGTCATTCGCGAAGTCAAGAAGACTGACGTCAACGCCAAGGACGAGATGAAGCAGATCATGCAGGCGTACGTCAAGCACAGGGAGGTCAGCGCGCAAGAGGCCGTGGCAAGGACCTGCAGCCTGCCCCTCAAGAAGTGTTCGCGTGACGTGCTGTTCCTCCAGACGGACGACGAAGGCATGAAGATGAGTCTCCCGATGAGCAGACTGCAGAACATGAACCCAGACGAAGAAGACGTTTGGATGTCAGGGCTGCCCGAGAAATACGTCAACCGACCCGAAACGCGCGAATTTGAGGGACTGTGCTTTGCCCGATTTGCGTCCGAGTACAGGGTCGTGTACGGTCTCCAGACGGAAGGGAAGAACGTTATCGCGCTCTTAAACGACAAAGGGTTCATCCAGAAGAGGACGAGGGGCAAACCCGCTGTCGTTAGGTACGCGCGGTTCTCGGAGAAGAAGCAACCGGAAAAGTTTTACGGCCGGTTGGTAAAGCTCTATTTCCCCTACCGGACCGACGAGGACCTGAAGACAGAAGAATGCCCGACCTACGAGCAGTTCTACAAAAGCGGTCGTAAGTGGGGCTACGAAGTTCGCGCGGTCGTCGATCGAAACAAGAAATTGTTTGAGCGTCACAGCGAGCAGATCGACGAAGCGCTGGAGCGCGTCCGGAGGGAAGGCCCCGCTCTCAACGCGTGGAACTGCTTCGCGCCCGAGGTTGAGGTAGATCGCTTGGAATGTCTCGACGAAAGGGAGCCCATCGATGCTGGGGAGCACGATGACATTCCTGACTTCCAAGTTTTCGACGTCAGTGTCCTCCTTCCGACGGTGGCAGCGCCAAAGTTAAGCCCCGACTTTGTGAGGAAAATGTACCGTAGCCTAAACGAAACGCAGGCTTGCATTTTCTACGCTGTCCGTCAATGGTGCTTCAGGCGTTTGTGGGGACAGAATCCTGAGCAATTCTTTTACTTTGTCTCTGGAGGAGCTGGCTGTGGCAAGTCGCACGTCATCAAATGCATTTACGAAGAGGCGACCACAGTTTTGCGACAGCTCCCCAGGTTTCGTGACCAGGCAGACATGTCCCAGCCCGCGGTTCTTCTTTCCGCGTTCACTGGCACTGCAGCGTTCAACATTTCTGGGAAAACGCTGCACTGCCTTCTTAAACTGCCAAGAAATTTGCGGCCCCCTTACCAAGGACTCGGTAACGCTCTGGACGAAATGCGAGCGGTTTTGTCCTACGCGGAGATCCTGATCATCGACGAGATATCCATGGTTTCAAAGGAGTTGTTTTCCTACATCCACTGGCGGTTTCAGCAGATCAAGGGAAACAAGAAGCCATTTGGAGGAATGTCCATCCTTGCCGTCGGCGACTTTTACCAGCTACCGCCCGCTGGTAGAGCCAAGCCGCTGTGCGTTTATGAGGAAGGCGAGCTCGATCTATGGAAAGATTACTTTCAAATGATCAAGCTCACTGAAATCATGCGCCAGAAGGACGATCGCCCCTTCGCCGAGCTCTTAAATCGCTTAAGAGTGAGGGAAAAGACGGACTCCCTGAGAGACGACGACAAAGCCTTGCTCGCGAAGGCCTGCCGTGACATCAAAGACTGTCCAGCCGAAGCCCTGCACATTTACGCTACCAACAAGGAGGTCGACGAGTACAACGCTCGAGCGGTAGCTTCCCTGGTGTCTGACGTCGTAACCATTCACGCAGAGGACTACAGAAAGGACCTTCGTACAGGTGAGATGACCCTCTGCACTAAAGAACAGAAAGGGAAGAAGAGAGATCTACCCGACGTGTTGCAGGTTGCTCTCGGAGCACGCGTCATGGTCATCAGAAACCTGGATGTGGAGGACGGGCTTGTCAACGGGACGTTTGGGACCATCGCCAACATCGTCGAGAGCACCCGACCGGGACCGACGCAGATCAGGCTCCTTGGCCTCAAACTGGACAACCCGACAGCTGGACAGAAGTTCCGTCGCAAGATTCGGGGCCGATCGGACAACCTCGTCTACGTGGACCAGAATGAGGAAATTCTCAGGAAGGGGGTGGTCCGCAGGCAGTTCCCCATCAAGCTGGCCTTTGCCTGCACTTGTCACAAAGTGCAAGGCATGACCATGCAGTCGGCAGTGGTAAGTTTGAAGCGTATTTTCGAGCCAGGAATGGCATACGTTGCGCTCAGCCGAACCACCTCGCTTCAAGGTCTCCACGTCGTTGACTTTGACGAGAAGAAAATATACGCCGACCCGAAAATCACGGCCGCGCTCAAAACCATGAGGCACGCGTCGTTCGCCGACACAACACCGCTGCTACGTTACGCGATGTCAGCAGACAGAGCCCCCGAGACACTGACCGTTATCCACCACAACGCGCAAGGTTTGCCGACACACATGGAGGACATGAAATGCCATCATGAACTCAGACTTGCCGACATCTTGTGCGTTACGGAAACGCATTTGTCGGGCTCCTCGGTTCCTCCACGCTTCCAGTTAGACGGCTATGACGTGTTCTGGCGACACAGGCACGCGTCGTACGCGACTTATTCCGACATGGCGGAAAAAGACGGAGGTGGAGTTGCGGTGTACTGTCGAAGCGGTCTTCAAGCCGAGGTCAGGCACTTTGTGCAGAACGTCGCTGACCTGGAATTTGTACTCGTCAAGGTCGAACAGCCGCTCGTTGCGTTGATCGCAGCTGTTTACAGACCACCGAGTTACGCTTTGGAGAAATTTCTTCCAAACATGCGGAGACTGCTCGACTCCTTAGACGCCACGGGCCATGAGACCGTCGTCGTGTGTGGGGACTTCAACGAAGACCTTCTTAGTGAAGGCAAGAAAGTCATCCAGGAGCTGTTTAAGTCCAAAGGCTACACTCAGCTCATAACGGCTGCGACTACCGACAAGCGCACGTTACTGGACCACATTTATATTTCCCAGCCACAAGTCTGCCTTCAATCTGGTGTGCTGCAAAGCTACCATAGTTACCACAGTCCAGTGTACTGTGTACTAAGGTAAACGTGGCAGACTTGGCTGAAGCTCGTTTCATTTTCTAAACAAAAAACTGGACGTTCAAAACGCCGAGGTAGAGCAGGTGAACTCCGGTCTGGCCTCGGACGCCGGTTGGAGTCTGCATCAACGGGGCACGACCGGTTGGATGAGGTCCGACAGATCTGGCCGTTCTCCTGCAGACGCCCGTTTTGCCGTCAATAAGCGCTACCGTTTGCGGTTTATCTTCAAACAACCTCCAACAGGTGGACGTTCAAAACGCCGAGGAAGAGCGGGGGAACTCCGGTCTGGCCTCGGACACCGGTTGGAGTCTGCATCAACGGGGCACAACCGGTTGGATGAGGTCCTACAGATCTGGCCGTTCTCCTGCAGACACCCGTTTTGCCGTCAGTCAGCGCTTCAGTTTTCGGGTCATTTCCAAGCCATCCCCAGGAAGTGGACGTTCAAAACGCCGAGGAAGAACAGGGGAACTCCGGTCTGGCCTTTGACACCGGTTGGAGTCTGCATCAACGGGGCACAACCGGTTGGATGAGGTCCGACAGATCTGGCCATTCTCCTGCAGACACCCGTTTTGCCGTCAGTCTGCGCTTAAGTTTTCAGCTCATTTTCAAGGCATCTCTAACAGGTGGACGTTCAAAACGCCGAGGAAGAGCAGGTGAACTCCGGTCTGGCCTTTGACACTGGTTGGAGTCTGCATAAACGGGGCACGACCGGTTGGATGAGGTCCGACAGATCTGGCCATTCTCCTGCAGACGCCCGTTTTGCCGTCAGTCAGCGCTTCGGTTTTCAGTTCGTTTTCAAGGCATCTCCAACAGGTGGACGTTCAAAACGCCGAGGAAGAACGGGGGAACTCCGGTCTGGCCTTTGACACCGGTTGGAGTCTGCATCAACGGGGCACGACCGGTTGGATGAGGTCCGACAGATCTGGCTTTTCTCCTGCAGACGCCCGTTTTGCCAGCCAGTCAGCGCATTCAGTTTTCGGGTCATTTCAAGCGATCCCAAGAAGTGACGTTCAAAACGCCGAGGAAGAACAGGGTGAACTCCGGTCTGGCCTTTGACAACCGGTTGGGTCTGCATCAACGGGGCACAACCGGTTGGATGAGGTCCGACAGATCTGGCCATTCTCCTGCAGACGCCCGTTTTGCCGTCAATCAGCGCTACCGTTGTAGTTTATCTTCAAACAACCTCCAACATGTGGACGTTCAAAACGCCGAGGAAGAGCGGGGGAACTCCGGTCTGGCCTTAGACAGCTGTTGGAGCCTGCATCAACGGGGCACAACCGTTGGATGAGGTCCGACAGATCTGGCCATTCTCCTGCAGACGCCCGTTTTGGCCATCAATCAGGCAACCGTTTCTGGTTCGTTTCGAACAATCCCAACAAGTGACGTTCAAAACGCCGAGGAAGAACGGGGGAACTCCGGTCTGGCCTTAGACAGCTGGTTGGAGCCTGCATCAACGGGGCACGACCGGTTGGATGAGGTCCAACAGATCTGGCCATTCTCCTGCAGACGCCCGTTTTGCCGTCAGTCAGCGCTTCGGTGTCCTTTTTACAAATAATCTCAACAGGTGGACATTCAAAACGCCGAGGAAGAACAGGGGAACTCCGGTCTGGCCTTTGACACTGGTTGGAGTCTGCATCAACGGGGCACAACCGGTTGGATGAGGTCCGACAGATCTGGCCATTCTCCTGCAGACGCCCGTTTTGCCATCAATCAGTGCAACCGTTTCTGGTTCGTTTTTCGAACAATCCCCAACAAGTGACGTTCAAAACGCCGAGGAAGAACGGGGGAACTCCGGTCTGGCCTTAGACAGCTGGTTGGAGCCTGCATCAACGGGGCACGACCGGTTGGATGAGGTCCGACAGATCTGGCCATTCTCCTGCAGACGCCCGTTTTGCCGTCAGTCAGCGCTACCGTTTGCTGTTAATCTTCAAACAACCTCCAACAGGTGGACGTTCAAAACGCCGAGGAAGAACGGGGGAACTCCGGTCTGGCCTTTGACAGCTGGTTGGAGTCTGCATCAACGGGGCACAACCGGTTGGATGAGGTCCGACAGATCTGGCCATTCTCCTGCAGACGCCCGTTTTGCCGTCAAGTAGCGCTACCGTTTTCAGTTAATAATTGAAATAACGTCAATCAAGTGGACATACAAAACGCCGAGGAAGAACGGGGGAACTCCGGTCTGGCCTTTGACACTGGTTGGAGTCTGCATCAACGGGGCACAACCGGTTGGATGAGGTCCGACAGATCTGGCTATTCTCCTGCAGACGCCCGTTTTGCCATCAATCAGTGCAACCGTTTCTGGTTCCTTTTTTTCAAACGGTCTCCAACAAGTGGACGTTCAAAACGCCGAGGTAGAACAGGGGAACTCCGGTCTGGCCTTTGACACCGGTTGGAGTCTGCATAAACGGGGCACAACCGGTTGGATGAGGTCCGACAGATCTGGCTATTCTCCTGCAGACACCCGTTTTGCCGTCAGTCTGCACTTCTTTTTTAGGTCTGGGGCTGCGCTCTGTTTATTTATTATAGTTATTATATGTAGTAGCCTCATGACCAGGTTTTACTATGTTCAAGACGTTGTAGGCGGACACAAAACGCCGAGGTAGAATGGGAGAACCCCGGTCTGGCCTTAGACAGCTGGTTGGAGCCTGCATAAACGGGGCACGACCGGTTGAATGAGGTCCGACAGATCAGGCTTTTCTCCCGTCGACACCTGTTGTGTTCAGGTCTGGGGCTAATTGTTTTTGTTCATTGCTGTGTTCCATGTGTTCAAATGTGTTCTCATGTATTTTATGTGCAGCACTAACCCAGTTTTCAGAATGTTCCAGATTTTTTAGGTTTCTGGGTGTTGCTGCAGTTCTGGGGAGAAGGAAACAATGAGGGAAGAAAGTGAGGTAAATATGAAGATATTTTATGTTTGTGTTATCAGACAATGACGTTCCTTAACTTAATTCCAGTTTTGATGTTTTATTCAGTCCAAGAGGAGGCTTCTCAGATGGATCATCACAGTTTGTTCAAGGGAAAAAAAAAAAAAAAACATAAAGATAAGTATTTTATTTATATTAAAAATTATTCATCAGATCACTTACATTGAACTGTGCACTGATGCAATTGTCTTTGTTTTTGTCTTTGCTGAATATGAAGCTGACCGAAGGATTCCAGGGACTCAGGCCGCACCACCAACACAAAGATAAGTATTTTACATTCAAACATATTGACCAGACTGCTCATAAAGAACTGTGCACTGATGCAATTGTTTGTTTTGTCTTTGCTGGACAGGAAGCTGACCAAAGGATTACAGGGACCCAGGCAGCACCACCAACACAAAGATAAGTATTTTAAATTCAAACATATTGACCAGACTGCTCATAAAGAACTGTGCACTGATGCAATTGTTTTTGTCTTTGCTGGACAGGAAGCTGACCAAAGGATTCCAGGGACCCAGGCAGCACCACCAACACAAAGATAAGTATTTTACATTCAAACATATTCATCAGATCACTCATAAAGAACTGTGCACTGATGCAATTGTTTTTGTCTTTGCTGGACAGGAAGCTGACCAAAGGATTCCAGGGACCCAGGCAGCACCACCAACACAAAGATAAGTATTTTACATTCAAACATATTCATCAGATCACTCATAAGAACTGTGCACTGATGCAATTGTTTGTTTTGTCTTTGCTGGACAGGAAGCAGACCAAAGGATTCCAGGGACCCAGGCAGCTACACTGTGGAGCAGGAATACCAGCTGGACTTCCTCTTTGGTCCAGGTACGTGTTGTAAATGTTACAGGAGGTTGTTTCATGCTCAAAATGTCCCATACACACAGTAACATTTATTTTCATGTTGACATACTTATTTATAGGACACGAGGAGTCCACGAAGATGATCCAGGCCTTGGAGACCTCATCAGCAGCTGTTGCTCACAAACAGCCAGTAAGTTTGCAGACTGTCATGGCAGTTCTGACAAATGTTCAAGTGAGCAATGCTATAATATTGTGGTTGATGATTTGTCTTTTTTGTGTCTTTCTAGAAAAACCTGAGGAGCACTGACCTCATGTTTAAAGTTCAATTGTAATCATAGTTCTATTTAGTGTAGAAATAAAATTGATTTAGACCTTTGAACGTGTCTGTGTGTGTTTCAGGGAAATGTTTAGTCTCCAGTAATCATAACATGTTGTGGTTTAAAACATAAAGTTATATATTTGGTAAGATGTTGGTCAGAAACCTTATCTCTCACTGATCATCCAGTATTCTAAGAAGTTTAAAGAATCTCCATTCAAATTATGGTGACACATGAAAAATGGACATTTATCAGGTGCAGGTTACATCTTGTGTGTTTGGAAGCATATGTCATACATTAGCATAAACACAGTAGCCTTTAATAGGTTTGTTAATACGTGTGTGGCCTTTTATACACTTTCTAAGACTTTATCCCACAGTGATCATCCAGTACTCCATTAACTTTAAAGGGGAATGTCCATTCAACTTAAGCCTGGTGACACATGACAGATGGACATGTTGTGTGTGGTTTGAACATCACAGCAGCTATCCATAGGTTTTTAATATCGTGTTTAGTCAGTCTAAGTGGTGAGTTCCTCAAAATGATGAAAAAATGTACTGAAGCCTGTTGAGGGGACACAGTGCTGAAGATGCCCAGAAGATCTCCAGTTGGTGTTCCCTGCAAATCCTGTCTGAGACATGGGAAGATCATGAAGCAGCATCAGTGGATTCATGGCAAGATGGTGGTCCCCCTGGGAAGGATTCTTTGGCAGCAGCACACAGAAGCAGACAGGAGGCTCAGCCAGCACAGTCAGAGGTCACAGGTACACACACACACACAGTTTAATTCTAAACAATAACCCTCATAGGAAACAATGCTTTAGTGAAAATAAAGGCAGTCTGGCATACCTTGATGCAGAATCTTTATTACAATAAGACGTAAATCCAGTTACAGTCCATGTTCAAACAGACATTTTCTTACATGCACACTGCTGTGGATATTATGACTGCTTTGTTATTGTGGACACTCATACAGACCACTGCAAGGAAAATGTGTCAGTTTCAAATCTGAATCTACATCTGACAGCTTTTTATGTCTTTCTTTAAACGGTGGATGAAAAGGATGAGGGACACTATGGACCAGGCAGAAAATCCAGGGGACAGGGAGGTCACATGACTGCAGGGAAGACAGCAGAATTCCATCTGGTGAGAGAAAGTAAAACACACAAACATTAGACCTCTGACATATTGAGTCCCCATTTCTGTACCACCTACCATATTTACAGGCAAGCCACTTAAGCTGACCTAACCCTCCTCATAGGAAATAATGGAAAAGTGGAATCAGTGGACTTACTGACATGTGGCAGTGATGGCGGTGTCTTCCAAAAGCATTTATAGGGGGGCGAACCGGCAGCAGAGTGTGGGCGAGCGCGCATTGGCCCACTCAAAATTTCTTGTGAAATTTTCTAGTATTTACTTATAACTGCACTTTCAGAAACTTTGACGCGTATCTCCTCCCGCAGTTTTGAGTCGAGCCACACGTGTTATACATCAAATCGACCGGCTCGGTCTGGAATGGTGTGCTATGACTTTTGGTAGCGATTGCCTGGACGGTGTGTGAGAACCGGCCCCAAAAATAAACTGAATTCTTCCCATAGGAAATACAGGGAAAACAGCCAAGTTAGGATGAAAACACACCTAACTTTGAAGGCATGCCGTTTGGGCATGCTTTCACGTAGAACCTTCATTCAAAATGTTAAATGTAGATAAAGATTAGACCTCTGACATATTGAGGCGCCATGTCTGTACCACCTACCATATTTACAGGCAAGCCGGTTAAGCTGACCTAACCCTCATAGGAAATAATGGAAAATCGGTGAGATCCCTGACAAAACCCAGTCAAATTTGGAAGCCTATCGTTCTGGCATGCCTCTACACAGAATATTCATTTCAACTTTAGACAACTCAGAAGTAGTTGGACTTTATCATATTGAGTCCTCATGTTCATCTGTTTTGCCCAACTCCATAAAATAGCAGCCAAAGTTGCATCCACATCTTTAGGATTCCTCATTCAGAATGAATGGAGAAGCTTAGGGCCTATTAAACCTTATATAAAACTAATCAGAAACACTGTAAAACCATGAAATTTCATCAGTGGCATCAGTAACATGTGGCAGCGTTGAGGCTATGAGGTTTTGGCAAGTGGGATGGATGGACCGGCAGCAGAGTGTGGGCGAGCGCGCATTGGCCCACTCAAAATTTCTTGTGAAATTTTCTAGTATTTACTTATAACTGCACTTTCAGAAACTTTGACGCGTAACTCCTCCCGCAGTTTTGAGTTAACCTACACATGTTATACATCAAATCGACCGGCTCGGTCTGGAATGGTGTGCTATGACTTTTGGTAGCGATTGGATTAACGCTGTTTGAGAACCGCCCCCAGAACTAAACTGAATTCTTCCCATAGGAAATACAGGGAAAACAGCCAAGTTAGGATGAAAACACACCTAACTTTGAAGGCATGCCGTTTGGGCATGCTTCCACGCAGAACCTTCATTCAAAATGTAAAATGTAGATAAAGATTAGACCTCTGACATATTGAGTCCCCATGTCTGTACCACCTACCATATTTACAGGCAAGCCGCTTAAGCTGACACAACACTCCTCATAGGAAATAATTGGAAATCGGTCAGACCCCTGACAAAACCCACTCAACTTTGAACGCTTATCAGTCTGGCATGCCTCTACACAGAATATTCATTTCAACTTTAGACAACTCAGAAGTAGTTGGACTTTATCATATTGAGTCCTCGTCTTCATCTGTTTTTCCCAACTTGTCCTTATGGCTGCTTAAGTTGCATCCACATCTTTAGGATTCCTCCATTCAGAATGAATGGAGAAGCTTAGGGCCTATTAAACCTTATGTAAAACCAATCAGAAACACTGTAAAAGCATGAAATGTCATCAGTGGCGTTGTTGACATGTGCCAGTGATGGCGGTGGCGGCATCGTGTCAATACAGGGGGGCGAACCGGCAGCAGAGTGTGGGCGAGCGCGCATTGGCCCACTCAAAATTTCTTGTGAAATTTTCTAGTTAGTGGGCCAATGCCCTAGGGCAGAGCCTATTGTAAAGCCGCAGGCTTTACAATAGGCTCTGCCCTAGGGCATTGTTCCACTATTACTATTGTAAATACTTCTTCTTATTATTATTCTCCATCTTCCGGACAATTTTTCGGCGCGTAACTAGTCCCGCAGCTTTTGCGCCAGCGACCTGAAACTTTCACAGAACGTCCGGCCATATCGGGAATGGTGTGCTATGACTTTTCTTTCCGTTCCGACGTACGGTTTTCGCGTTATTCGCAAAAAACCAGTGGGCGAACGACATAGACGGTGAATGGGGAGAGCGAGAAAAAAAGGCAAAAACCCCAAAACCGGGGTCTCTTTGAGTCCACATAGCGCCGGCATACTGTCACCTACAGACATGATTTTCGGTTTAGACGAATCAGCACAAGTAGACCTACATCTTTTCTATATACATGTGTGCTTGAATTTTGCTTAGTTTAGGAGATTTGGCAGTTTACGTTTTGACGTGGTTTTGGAACATTTTTCTCTCTCTCCGCTAGAGTGGGATGATGTCACGCACTCTAGATTTTCAAGTTTTTCCAAAAACAAAAAAAAAGGTAAACTACTTTAATTTGTGGCCACACTGTGTGCTCCACATACATAAATATGCTATCAAAACGTAGGGATTTTTGTCCCGGTCAAGCTGGTGCGCCCCTTTTTGTCATGTGACCCACGGTTTTTGGTCAAGTGACCCTCAAGCGAAGGGAGCGCCACTCCCTCCTCCCATCCGCTCCCATGTTAAACTTGGCCAAGATTTCAGATGAAAATCCTGATGGGCAAGGCATTTCTAACCTGCCAGAAAAATCACATACGTCGATCAAAACACATGAATTTGAAAATGGCATTAGTAGACAAGTGCCTGGCGCTCACGGTGAAAGAATTTTTCATCTGTGACTTTTCGTTGTCCAGTAAAAAGAAGTTGTTTGGGAGGCTTTTTCTAGCTGCCTCTGAGTTTTCTCAGAAGCAGCTACAGAGTCTCTGCTCTCTCACTCTGCAACAGAAGGGAGGGGGGTGGGAGGGCCGAGGGGGCCGTTTCCAGGGTAACCTCCACAGGTGCTTTAACTGACTTGGAGGCTTCTCTGATGACATCACCTAACATGGCCGCTCCCATTGACAATGCATTGGGCTCATTCAAACCAATGTAACTAGACTGTATTGATCCATACAGAGGCAGACACACACACCTCTGCAACAGAAGGGGGGCTGGGGGGGTTGAGGCAGCCGTTTCCATGGTAACCTACACAGATGCTCTAACTGACTTGGAGGCTTCTCTGATGACATCACCAAAGATGGCCGCTCCCATTAACAATGCATTGGGCTCATTCAAACCAATGTAATTACACTGCATTGATCCATACATAGGCAGACACACACATACATACACAACCATACAGGAACATACACAACTACACTCACACATGCACACAGACACACACACACACACACACACACACACACACACACACACACACACACACTGATTTTCAAAATAAAAGCCTCCAAATCATTACACACCTTACTAGGCCTGGCAAACTACACACAAGCCACCCAGAAATATGCAGACACACACTATACACACCTGCCAACACACAGACACACAAACAGGGATTTTCAAAATAAAAGACCCTGCACAATAACAGGATATGGCTGACATTCAGATTTTCAAAATAAAACACTTAAACATGTTTTAACATGCATTGGGGAGTGTCCCCAACCCACCCCCGCACACACACACACTTACACAGACACACACTGATTTTCAAAATAAAAGCCCCAAATTCATTATAGAGCTAACTAGCGCTAGCCACCCCTACAAATTATACATCAAATCGACCGGCTCGGTCAGGAGTACTACCCTCTGAGGTTTGGTGGCGATCGGACAAACGGTATCCGAAAAAATCCCGAAAAACTGCGATCAACCCTCCCCACAGGTATCAAATCACTGTCAAACTTTGAACGCATGCCGTTTGGGCATGCTGTCCCACAGAACCTTCATTCAAAATGTAAAATGTAGGTAAACATTAGACCTCTGACATATTGAGGCGCCATGTCTGTACCACCTACCATATTTACAGGCAAGCCGCTTAAGCAGACCCAACACTCCTCATAGGAAATAATGGAAAACGGTGACATCCCTAACAAAACCCAGTCAACTTTGGAAGCTTATCAGCCTGGCATGCCTCTACACAGAATATTCATTTTAACTTTAGACAACTCAGAAGTAGTTGGACTTTATCATATTGAGTCCTCATGTTCCTGTCTTTTACCCAACTCCATAAAATAGCAGCCAAAGTTGCATCCACATCTTTAGGATTTCTCCATTCATTCTGAATGCAGCAACTTTGGGCCTATTAAACCTTATATAAAACCAATCAGAAACACTGTAAAACCATGAAATGTCATCAGTGGAGTCGTGCAGATGTGGCAGTGATGGCGGTGTCTTCCAAAAGCATTTATAGGGGGGCGAACCGGCAGCAGAGTGTGGGCGAGCGCGCATTGGCCCACTCAAAATTTCTTGTGAAATTTTCTAGTTAGTGGGCCAATGCCCTAGAGCAGAGCCTATTGTAAAGCCGCAGGCTTTACAATAGGCTCTGCTCTAGGGCATTGTTCCACTATTACTATTGCTCATACTTATTAGTGGGCCAATGCCCTAGGGCAGAGCCTATTGTAAAGCCGCAGGCTTTACAATAGGCTCTGCCCTAGGGCATTGTTCCACTATTACTATTGTAAATACTTATTCTTCTTCTTATTTTCCTTCTTGCGGACAATTTTTCGGCGCGTAACTAGTCCCACAGCTTTTGCGCCAGCGACCTGAAACTTTCACAGAACGTCCGGCCATATCGGGAATAGTGTGCTATGACTTTTCTTTCCGTTCCGACGTACGGTTTTCGCGTTATTCGCGAAAAACCAGTGGGCGAACGACATAGACGGTGAATGGGGAGAGCGAGAAAAAAAGGCAAAAAACCCCAAAACCGGGGTCTCTTTGAGTCCACATAGCGCCGGCATACTGTCACCTACAGACATGATTTTCGGTTTAAACGAATCAGCACAAGTAGACCTACATCCTTTCTATATACATGTGTGCTTGAATTTTGCTTAGTTTAGGAGATTTGGCAGTTTACGTTTTGACGTGGGTTTGGAACATTTTTCTCTCTCTCCGCTAGAGTGGGATGATGTCACGCACTCTAACTTTCCCTGTTTTTACCAAAACAGAAAAAAAAGGTAAACTACTTCAATTTGTGGCCACACTGGGTGCTCCACATACATAAATATGCTATCAAAACGTAGGGATTTTTGTCCCGGACAAGCTGGTGCGCCCCTTTTTGTCATGTGACCCACGGTTTTTGGTCAGGTGACCCTCAAGCGAAGGGAGCGCCACTCCCTCCTCCCATCCGCTCCCATGTTAAACTTGGCCAAGATTTCAGATGAAAATCCTGATGGGCAAGGCATTTCTAACCTGCCAGAAAAATCACATACGTCGATCAAAACACATGAATTTGAAAATGGCATTAGTAGACAAGTGCCTGGCGCTCACGGTGAAAGAATTTTTCCTCTGTGACTTTTCGTTGTCCAGTAAAAAGAAGTTGTTTGGGAGGCTTTTTCTAGCTGCCTCTGAGTTTTCTCAGAAGCAGCTACAGAGTCTGTGCTCTCTCACTCTGCAACAGAAGGGAGGGGGGTGGGAGGGCCGAGGGGGCCGTTTCCAGGGTAACCTCCACAGGTGCTCTAACTGACTTGGAGGCTTCTCTGATGACATCACCTAACATGGCCGCTCCCATTGACAATGCATTGGGCTCATTCAAACCAATGTAACTACACTGTATTGATCCATACAGAGACAGACACACACACCTCTGCAACAGAAGGGGGGCTGGGGGGGTTGAGGCAGCCGTTTCCATGGTAACCTACCCAGATGCTCTAACTGACTTGGAGGCTTCTCTGATGACATCACCAAAGATGGCCGCTCCCATTAACAATGCATTGGGCTCATTCAATCCAATGTAATTACACTGTATTGATCCATACACAGGCAGACACACACATACATACACAACCATACAGGAACATACACAACTACACTCACACATGCACACAGACACACACACACACACACACACACACACACACACACACACACTGATTTTCAAAATAAAAGCCTCCAAATCATTACACACCTTACTAGGCCTGGCAAACTACACACAAGCCACCCAGAAATATGCAGACACACACTATACACACCTGCCAACACACAGACACACAAACAGGGATTTTCAAAATAAAAGACCCTGCACAATAACAGGATATGGCTGACATTGAGATTTTCAAAATAAAACACTTAAACATGTTTTAACATGCATTAGGGAGTGTCCCCAGCCCACCCCCGCACACACACACACTTACACAGACACACACTGATTTTCAAAATAAAAGCCCCAAATTCATTACACAGCTAACTAGCGCTAGCCACCCCTACAAATTATACATCAAATCGACCGGCTCGGTCGGGACTACTACCCTCTGAGGTTTGGTAGCGATCGGACAAACGGTATCCGAAAAAATCCCGAAAAACTGCGATCGACCCTCCCCACAGGCATCAAATCACTGTCAAACTTTGAACGCATGCCGTTTGGGCATGCTTTCACGCAGAACCTTCATTCAAAATGTAAAATGTAGATAAAGATTAGACCTCTGACATATTGAGGCGCCATGTCTGTACCACCTACCATATTTACAGGCAAGCCGGTTAAGCTGACCTAACCCTCCTCATAGGAAATAATGGAAAATTGGTCAGACCCCTAACAAAACCCACTCAACTTTGAACGCTTATCAGTCTGGCATGCCTCTACACAGAATATTCATTTCAACTTTAGACAACTCAGAAGTAGTTGGACTTTATCATATTGAGTCCTCATGTTCATCTGTTTTGCCCAACTCCATAAAATAGCAGCCAAACTTGCATCCACATCTTTAGGATTCCTCCATTCAGAATGAATGGAGAAGCTTAGGGCCTATTAAACCTTATGTAAAACCAATCAGAAACACTGTAAAAGCATGAAATGTCATCAGTGGACTTACTGACATGTGGCAGTGATGGCGGTGTCTTCCAAAAGCATTTATAGGGGGGCGAACCGGCAGCAGAGTGTGGGCGAGCGCGCATTGGCCCACTCAAAATTTCTTGTGAAATTTTCTAGTATTTACTTATAACTGCACTTTCAGAAACTTTGACGCGTATCTCCTCCCGCAGTTTTGAGTCGAGCCACACGTGTTATACATCAAATCGACCGGCTCGGTCTGGAATGGTGTGCTATGACTTTTGGTAGCGATTGCCTGGACGGTGTGTGAGAACCGGCCCCAAAATAAACTGAATTCTTCCCATAGGAAATACAGGGAAAACAGCCAAGTTAGGATGAAAACACACCTAACTTTGAAGGCATGCCGTTTGGGCATGCTTTCACGTAGAACCTTCATTCAAAATGTTAAATGTAGATAAAGATTAGACCTCTGACATATTGAGGCGCCATGTCTGTACCACCTACCATATTTACAGGCAAGCCGGTTAAGCTGACCTAACCCTCATAGGAAATAATGGAAAATCGGTGAGATCCCTGACAAAACCCAGTCAAATTTGGAAGCCTATCGTTCTGGCATGCCTCTACACAGAATATTCATTTCAACTTTAGACAACTCAGAAGTAGTTGGACTTTATCATATTGAGTCCTCATGTTCATCTGTTTTGCCCAACTCCATAAAATAGCAGCCAAAGTTGCATCCACATCTTTAGGATTCCTCATTCAGAATGAATGGAGAAGCTAGGGCCTATTAAACCTTATATAAAACTAATCAGAAACACTGTAAAACCATGAAATTTCATCAGTGGCATCAGTAACATGTGGCAGCGTTGAGGCTATGAGGTTTTGGCAAGTGGGATGGATGGACCGGCAGCAGAGTGTGGGCGAGCGCGCATTGGCCCACTCAAAATTTCTTGTGAAATTTTCTAGTATTTACTTATAACTGCACTTTCAGAAACTTTGACGCGTATCTCCTCCCGCAGTTTTGAGTCGAGCCACACGTGTTATACATCAAATCGACCGGCTCGGTCTGGAATGGTGTGCTATGACTTTTGGTAGCGATTGCCTGGACGGTGTGTGAGAACCGGCCCCAAAAATAAACTGAATTCTTCCCATAGGAAATACAGGGAAAACAGCCAAGTTAGGATGAAAACACACCTAACTTTGAAGGCATGCCGTTTGGGCATGCTTTCACGTAGAACCTTCATTCAAAATGTTAAATGTAGATAAAGATTAGACCTCTGACATATTGAGGCGCCATGTCTGTACCACCTACCATATTTACAGGCAAGCCGGTTAAGCTGACCTAACCCTCATAGGAAATAATGGAAAATCGGTGAGATCCCTGACAAAACCCAGTCAAATTTGGAAGCCTATCGTTCTGGCATGCCTCTACACAGAATATTCATTTCAACTTTAGACAACTCAGAAGTAGTTGGACTTTATCATATTGAGTCCTCATGTTCATCTGTTTTGCCCAACTCCATAAAATAGCAGCCAAAGTTGCATCCACATCTTTAGGATTCCTCATTCAGAATGAATGGAGAAGCTTAGGGCCTATTAAACCTTATATAAAACTAATCAGAAACACTGTAAAACCATGAAATTTCATCAGTGGCATCAGTAACATGTGGCAGCGTTGAGGCTATGAGGTTTTGGCAAGTGGGATGGATGGACCGGCAGCAGAGTGTGGGCGAGCGCGCATTGGCCCACTCAAAATTTCTTGTGAAATTTTCTAGTATTTACTTATAACTGCACTTTCAGAAACTTTGACGCGTAACTCCTCCCGCAGTTTTGAGTTAACCTACACATGTTATACATCAAATCGACCGGCTCGGTCTGGAATGGTGTGCTATGACTTTTGGTAGCGATTGGATTAACGCTGTTTGAGAACCGCCCCCAGAACTAAACTGAATTCTTCCCATAGGAAATACAGGGAAAACAGCCAAGTTAGGATGAAAACACACCTAACTTTGAAGGCATGCCGTTTGGGCATGCTTCCACGCAGAACCTTCATTCAAAATGTAAAATGTAGATAAAGATTAGACCTCTGACATATTGAGGCGCCATGTCTGTACCACCTACCATATTTACAGGCAAGCCGCTTAAGCTGACACAACACTCCTCATAGGAAATAATGGGAAATCGGTCAGACCCCTGACAAAACCCACTCAACTTTGAACGCTTATCAGTCTGGCATGCCTCTACACAGAATATTCATTTCAACTTTAGACAACTCAGAAGTAGTTGGACTTTATCATATTGAGTCCTCGTCTTCATCTGTTTTGCCCAACTTGTCCTTATGGCTGCTTAAGTTGCATCCACATCTTTAGGATTCCTCCATTCAGAATGAATGGAGAAGCTTAGGGCCTATTAAACCTTATGTAAAACCAATCAGAAACACTGTAAAAGCATGAAATGTCATCAGTGGACGTTAGTGACATGTGCAGTGATGGCGGTGTCTTCCAAAAGCATTTATAGGGGGGCGAACCGGCAGCAGAGTGTGGGCGAGCGCGCATTGGCCCACTCAAAATTTCTTGTGAAATTTTCTAGTTAGTGGGCCAATGCCCTAGGGCAGAGCCTATTGTAAAGCCGCAGGCTTTACAATAGGCTCTGCCCTAGGGCATTGTTCCACTATTACTATTGCTCATACTTATTCTTATTATTCTCCATCTTCCGGACAATTTTTCGACGCGTAACTAGTCCCACAGCTTTTGCGCCAGCGACCTTGAAACTTTCACAGAACGTCCGGCCATATCGGGAATGGTGTGCTATGACTTTTCTTTCCGTTCCGACGTACGGTTTTCGCGTTATTCGCGAAAAACCAGTGGGCGAACGACATAGACGGTGAATGGGGAGAGCGAGAAAAAAAGGCAAAAAACCCCAAAACCGGGGTCTCTTTGAGTCCACATAGCGCCGGCATACTGTCACCTACAGACATGATTTTCGGTTTAGAGGAATCAGCACAAGTAGACCTACATCTTTTCTATATACATGTGTGCTTGAATTTTGCTTAGTTTAGGAGATTTGGCAGTTTACGTTTTGACGTGGGTTTGGAACATTTTTCTCTCTCTCCGCTAGAGTGGGATGATGTCACGCACTCTAACTTTCCCTGTTTTTTCCAAAACAGAAAAAAAAGGTAAACTACTTCAATTTGTGGCCACACCGGGTGCTCCACATACATAAATATGCTATCAAAACGTAGGGATTTTTGTCCCGGACAAGCTGGTGCGCCCCTTTTTGTCATGTGACCCACGGTTTTTGGTCAGGTGACCCTCAAGCGAAGGGAGCGCCACTCCCTCCTCCCATCCGCTCCCATGTTAAACTTGGCCAAGATTTCAGATGAAAATCCTGATGGGCAAGGCATTTCTAACCTGCCAGAAAAATCACATACGTCGATCAAAACACATGAATTTGAAAATGGCATTAGTAGACAAGTGCCTGGCGCTCACGGTGAAAGAATTTTTCCTCTGTGACTTTTCGTTGTCCAGTAAAAAGAAGTTGTTTGGGAGGCTTTTTCTAGCTGCCTCTGAGTTTTCTCAGAAGCAGCTACAGAGTCTCTGCTCTCTCACTCTGCAACAGAAGGGAGGGGGGTGGGAGGGCCGAGGGGGCCGTTTCCAGGGTAACCTCCACAGGTGCTTTAACTGACTTGGAGGCTTCTCTGATGACATCACCTAACATGGCCGCTCCCATTGACAATGCATTGGGCTCATTCAACCCAATGTAACTAGACTGTATTGATCCATACAGAGACAGACACACACACCTCTGCAACAGAAGGGGGGCTGGGGGGGTTGAGGCAGCCGTTTCCATGGTAACCTACACAGATGCTCCAACTGACTTGGAGGCTTCTCTGATGACATCACCAAAGATGGCCGCTCCCATTAACAATGCATTGGGCTCATTCAAACCAATGTAATTACACTGTATTGATCCATACACAGGCAGACACACACATACATACACAACCATACAGGAACATACACAACTACACTCACACATGCACACACACACACACACACACACACACACACACACTGATTTTCAAAATAAAAGCCTCCAAATCATTACACACCTTACTAGGCCTGGCAAACTACACACAAGCCACCCAGAAATATGCAGACACACACTATACACACCTGCCAACACACAGACACACAAACAGGGATTTTCAAAATAAAAGACCCTGCACAATAACAGGATATGGCTGACATTCAGATTTTCAAAATAAAACACTTAAACATGTTTTAACATGCATTGGGGAGTGTCCCCAACCCACCCCCGCACACACACACACTTACACAGACACACACTGATTTTCAAAATAAAAGCCCCAAATTCATTATAGAGCTAACTAGCGCTAGCCACCCCTACAAATTATACATCAAATCGACCGGCTCGGTCAGGGACTACTACCCTCTGAGGTTTGGTGGCGATCGGACAAACGGTATCCGAAAAAATCCCGAAAAACTGCGATCAACCCTCCCCACAGGCATCAAATCACTGTCAAACTTTGAACGCATGCCGTTTGGGCATGCTTTCACACAGAACCTTCATTCAAAATGTAAAATGTAGGTAAACATTAGACCTCTGACATATTGAGGCGCCATGTCTGTACCACCTACCATATTTACAGGCAAGCCGGGTAAGCTGAAACAACCCTCCTCATAGGAAATAATGGGAAATCGGTCAGACCCCTGACAAAACCCAGTCAACTTTGAAGGCTCATCAGTCTGGCATGCCTCTACACAGAATATTCATTTCAACTTTAGACAACTCAGAAGTAGTTGGACTTTATCATATTGAGTCCTCATTTTCATCTGTTTTGCCCAACTTGTCCTTATGGCTGCTTAAGTTGCATCCACATCTTTAGGATTTCCCCATTCAGAATGAATGGAGAAGCTTAGGGCCTATTAAACCTTATATAAAACCAATCAGAAACACTGGAAAACCATGAAATGTCATCAGTGGACTTACTGACATGTGGCAGTGATGGCGGTGTCTTCCAAAAGCATTTATAGGGGGGCGAACCGGCAGCAGAGTGTGGGCGAGCGCGCATTGGCCCACTCAAAATTTCTTGTGAAATTTTCTAGTATTTACTTATAACTGCACTTTCAGAAACTTTGACGCGTATCTCCTCCCGCAGTTTTGAGTCGAGCCACACGTGTTATACATCAAATCGACCGGCTCGGTCTGGAATGGTGTGCTATGACTTTTGGTAGCGATTGGCATGACTGGTGTGTGAGAACCGCCCCAGAACTAAACTGAATTCTTCCCATAGGAAATACAGGGAAAACAGCCAAGTTAGGATGAAAACACACCTAACTTTGAAGGCATGCCGTTTGGGCATGCTTTCACGTAGAACCTTCATTCAAAATGTTAAATGTAGATAAAGATTAGACCTCTGACATATTGAGGCGCCATGTCTGTACCACCTACCATATTTACAGGCAAGCCGGTTAAGCTGACCTAACCCTCCTCATAGGAAATAATGGAAAATCGGTGAGATCCCTGACAAAACCCAGTCAACTTTGGAAGCCTATCGTTCTGGCATGCCTCTACACAGAATATTCATTTCAACTTTAGACAACTCAGAAGTAGTTGGACTTTATCATATTGAGTCCTCATCTTCATCTGTTTTGCCCAACTTCCATAAATAGCAGCCTAAGTTGCATCCACATCTTTAGGATTCCTCATTCAGAATGAATGGAGAAGCTTAGGGCCTATTAAACCTTATATAAAACTAATCAGAAACACTGTAAAACCATGAAATTTCATCAGTGGCATCAGTAACATGTGGCAGCGTTGAGGCTATGAGGTTTTGGCAAGTGGGATGGATGGACCGGCAGCAGAGTGTGGGCGAGCGCGCATTGGCCCACTCAAAATTTCTTGTGAAATTTTCTAGTTAGTGGGCCAATGCCCTAGGGCAGAGCCTATTGTAAAGCCGCAGGCTTTACAATAGGCTCTGCCCTAGGGCATTGTTCCACTATTACTATTGCTCATACTTATTCTTATTTTATTCTCCTTCTTGCGGACAATTTTTCGGCGCGTAACTAGTCCCGCAGCTTTCGCGTCAGCGACTTGAAACTTTCACAGAACGTCCGGCCATATCGGGAATGGTGTGCTATGACTTTTCTTTCCGTTCCGACGTACGGTTTTCGCGTTATTCGCGAAAAACCAGTGGGCGAACGACATAGACGGTGAATGGGGAGAGCGAGAAAAAAAGGCAAAAAACCCCAAAACCGGGGTCTCTTTGAGTCCACATAGCGCCGGCATACTGTCACCTACAGACATGATTTTCGGTTTAAACGAATCAGCACAAGTAGACCTACATCCTTTCTATATACATGTGTGCTTGAATTTTGCTTAGTTTAGGAGATTTGGCAGTTTACGTTTTGACGTGGGTTTGGAACATTTTTCTCTCTCTCCGCTAGAGTGGGATGATGTCACGCACTCTAACTTTCCCTGTTTTTTCCAAAACAGAAAAAAAGGTAAACTACTTCAATTTGTGGCCACACTGTGTGCTCCACATACATAAATATGCTATCAAAACGTAGGGATTTTTGTCCCGGACAAGCTGGTGCGCCCCTTTTTGTCATGTGACCCACGGTTTTTGGTCAGGTGACCCTCAAGCGAAGGGAGCGCCACTCCCTCCTCCCATCCGCTCCCATGTTAAACTTGGCCAAGATTTCAGATGAAAATCCTGATGGGCAAGGCATTTCTAACCTGCCAGAAAAATCACATACGTCGATCAAAACACATGAATTTGAAAATGGCATTAGTAGACAAGTGCCTGGCGCTCACGGTGAAAGAATTTTTCCTCTGTGACTTTTCGTTGTCCAGTAAAAAGAAGTTGTTTGGGAGGCTTTTTCTAGCTGCCTCTGAGTTTTCTCAGAAGCAGCTACAGAGTCTCTGCTCTCTCACTCTGCAACAGAAGGGAGGGGGGTGGGAGGGCCGAGGGGGCCGTTTCCAGGGTAACCTCCACAGGTGCTTTAACTGACTTGGAGGCTTCTCTGATGACATCACCTAACATGGCCGCTCCCATTGACAATGCATTAGGCTCATTCAACCCAATGTAACTACACTGTATTGATCCATACAGAGACAGACACACACACCTCTGCAACAGAAGGGGGGCTGGGGGGGTTGAGGCAGCCGTTTCCATGGTAACCTACACAGATGCTCCTAACTGACTTGGAGGCTTCTCTGATGACATCACCAAAGATGGCCGCTCCCATTAACAATGCATTGGGCTCATTCAAACCAATGTAACTACACTGCATTGATCCATACACAGGCAGACACACACATACATACACAACCATACAGGAACATACACAACTACACTCACACATGCACACAGACACACACACACACACACACGCACACACACACACACTGATTTTCAAAATAAAAGCCTCCAAATCATTACACACCTTACTAGGCCTGGCAAACTACACACAAGCCACCCAGAAATATGCAGACACACACTATACACACCTGCCAACACACAGACACACAAACAGGGATTTTCAAAATAAAAGACCCTGCACAATAACAGGATATGGCTGACATTCAGATTTTCAAAATAAAACACTTAAACATGTTTTAACATGCATTGGGGAGTGTCCCCAACCCACCCCCGCACACACACACACTTACACAGACACACACTGATTTTCAAAATAAAAGCCCCAAATTCATTATAGAGCTAACTAGCGCTAGCCACCCCTACAAATTATACATCAAATCGACCGGCTCGGTCAGGACTACTACCCTCTGAGGTTTGGTGGCGATCGGACAAACGGTATCCGAAAAAATCCCGAAAAACTGCGATCAACCCTCCCCACAGGCATCAAATCACTGTCAAACTTTGAACGCATGCCGTTTGGGCATGCTGTCCCACAGAACCTTCATTCAAAATGTAAAATGTAGGTAAACATTAGACCTCTGACATATTGAGGCGCCATGTCTGTACCACGTACCATATTTACAGGCAAGCCAGTTAAGCTGACACAACCCTCCTCATAGGAAATAATGGGAAATCGGTCAGACCCCTGACAAAACCCACTCAACTTTGAACGCTTATCAGTCTGGCATGCCTCTACACAGAATATTCATTTCAACTTTACACAACTCAGAAGTAGTTGGACTTTATCATATTGAGTCCTCATCTTCATCTGTTTTGCCCAACTCCATGAAATAGCAGCCAAAGTTGCATCCACATCTTTAGGATTTCCCCATTCAGAATGAATGGAGAAGCTTAGGGCCTATTAAACCTTATATAAAACCAATCACAAACACTGTAAAACCATGAAATGTCATCAGTGGCATCAGTAACATGTGGCAGCGTTGAGGCTATGAGGTTTTGGCAAGTGGGATGGATGGACCGGCAGCAGAGTGTGGGCGAGCGCGCATTGGCCCACTCAAAATTTCTTGTGAAATTTTCTAGTTAGTGGGCCAATGCCCTAGGGCAGAGCCTATTGTAAAGCCGCAGGCTTTACAATAGGCTCTGCCCTAGGGCATTGTTCCACTATTACTATTGCTCATACTTATTCTTCTTATTCTCCTTCTTGCGGACACTTTTTCGGCGCGTAACTAGTCCCACAGCTTTTGCGCCAGCGACCTGAAACTTTCACAGAACGTCCGGCCATATCGGGAATAGTGTGCTATGACTTTTCTTTCCGTTCCGACGTACGGTTTTCGCGTTATTCGCGAAAAACCAGTGGGCGAACGACATAGACGGTGAATGGGGAGAGCGAGAAAAAAAGGCAAAAAACCCCAAAACCGGGGTCTCTTTGAGTCCACATAGCGCCGGCATACTGTCACCTACAGACATGATTTTCGGTTTAAACGAATCAGCACAAGTAGACCTACATCCTTTCTATATACATGTGTGCTTGAATTTTGCTTAGTTTAGGAGATTTGGCAGTTTACGTTTTGACGTGGGTTTGGAACATTTTTCTCTCTCTCCGCTAGAGTGGGATGATGTCACGCACTCTAACTTTCCCTGTTTTTTCCAAAACAGAAAAAAAAGGTAAACTACTTCAATTTGTGGCCACACTGGGTGCTCCACATACATAAATATGCTATCAAAACGTAGGGATTTTTGTCCCGGACAAGCTGGTGCGCCCCTTTTTGTCATGTGACCCACGGTTTTTGGTCAGGTGACCCTCAAGCGAAGGGAGCGCCACTCCCTCCTCCCATCCGCTCCCATGTTAAACTTGGCCAAGATTTCAGATGAAAATCCTGATGGGCAAGGCATTTCTAACCTGCCAGAAAAATCACATACGTCGATCAAAACACATGAATTTGAAAATGGCATTAGTAGACAAGTGCCTGGCGCTCACGGTGAAAGAATTTTTTCTCTGTGACTTTTCGTTGTCCAGTAAAAAGAAGTTGTTTGGGAGGCTTTTTCTAGCTGCCTCTGAGTTTTCTCAGAAGCAGCTACAGAGTCTCTGCTCTCTCACTCTGCAATAGAAGGGAGGGGGGTGGGAGGGCCGAGGGGGCCGTTTCCAGGGTAACCTCCACAGGTGCTTTAACTGACTTGGAGGCTTCTCTGATGACATCACCTAACATGGCCGCTCCCATTGACAATGCATTGGGCTCATTCAACCCAATGTAACTAGACTGTATTGATCCATACAGAGGCAGACACACACACCTCTGCAACAGAAGGGGGGCTGGGGGGGTTGAGGCAGCCGTTTCCATGGTAACCTACACAGATGCTCTAACCGACTTGGAGGCTTCTCTGATGACATCACCAAAGATGGCCGCTCCCATTAACAATGCATTGGGCTCATTCAAACCAATGTAATTACACTGTATTGATCCATACACAGGCAGACACACACATACATACACAACCATACAGGAACATACACAACTACACTCACACATGCACACAGACACACACACACACACACACACACACACACACACACTGATTTTCAAAATAAAAGCCTCCAATCATTACAGACCTTACTAGGCCCGGCAAACTACACACAAGCCACCCAGAAATATGCAGACACACACTATACACACCTGCCAACACACAGACACACAAACAGGGATTTTCAAAATAAAAGACCCTGCACAATAACAGGATATGGCTGACATTCAGATTTTCAAAATAAAACACTTAAACATGTTTTAACATGCATTGGGGAGTGTCCCCAACCCACCCCCGCACACACACACACTTACACAGACACACACTGATTTTCAAAATAAAAGCCCCAAATTCATTATAGAGCTAACTAGCGCTAGCCACCCCTACAAATTATACATCAAATCGACCGGCTCGGTCAGGACTACTACCCTCTGAGGTTTGGTGGCGATCGGACAAACGGTATCCGAAAAAATCCCGAAAAACTGCGATCGACCCTCCCCACAGGCATCAAATCACTGTCAAACTTTGAACGCATGCCGTTTGGGCATGCTGTCCCACAGAACCTTCATTCAAAATGTAAAATGTAGGTAAACATTAGACCTCTGACATATTGAGGCGCCATGTCTGTACCACCTACCATATTTACAGGCAAGCCACCTAAGCTGACACAACCCTCCTCATAGGAAATAATGGGAAATCGGTCAGACCCCTGACAAAACCCAGTCAAATTTGAAGGCTTATCAGTCTGGCATGCCTCTACACAGAATATTCATTTCAACTTTAGACAACTCAGAAGTAGTTGGACTTTATCATATTGAGTCCTCATCTTCATCTGTTTTGCCCAACTTGTCCTTATGGCTGCTTAAGTTGCATCCACATCTTTAGGATTCCTCCATTCAGAATGAATGGAGAAGCTTAGGGCCTATTAAACCTTATATAAAACCAATCAGAAACACTGTAAAACCATGAAATGTCATCAGTGGCATCAGTAACATGTGGCAGCGTTGATGGCTATGAGGTTTTGGCAAGTGGGATAGGGATGCGAACCGGCAGCAGAGTGTGGGCGAGCGCGCATTGGCCCACTCAAAATTTCTTGTGAAATTTTCTAGTTAGTGGGCCAATGCCCTAGGGCAGAGCCTATTGTAAAGCCGCAGGCTTTACAATAGGCTCTGCCCTAGGGCATTGTTCCACTATTACTATTGCTCATACTTATTCTTTATTCTCCTTCTTCTGGACAATTTTTCGGCGCGTAACTAGTCCCGCAGCTTTTGCGCCAGCGACCTGAAACTTTCACAGAACGTCCGGCCATATCGGGAATGGTGTGCTATGACTTTTCTTTCCGTTCCGACGTACGGTTTTCGCGTTATTCGCGAAAAACCAGTGGGCGAACGACATAGACGGTGAATGGGGAGAGCGAGAAAAAAAGGCAAAAAACCCCAAAACCGGGGTCTCTTTGAGTCCACATAGCGCCGGCATACTGTCACCTACAGACATGATTTTCGGTTTAGAGGAATCAGCACAAGTAGACCTACATCTTTTCTATATACATGTGTGCTTGAATTTTGCTTAGTTTAGGAGATTTGGCAGTTTACGTTTTGACGTGGGTTTGGAACATTTTTCTCTCTCTCCGCTAGAGTGGGATGATGTCACGCACTCTAACTTTCCCTGTTTTTTCCAAAACAGAAAAAAAAGGTAAACTACTTCAATTTGTGGCCACACTGGGTGCTCCACATACATAAATATGCTATCAAAACGTAGGGATTTTTGTCCCGGACAAGCTGGTGCGCCCCTTTTTGTCATGTGACCCACGGTTTTTGGTCAAGTGACCCTCAAGCGAAGGGAGCGCCACTCCCTCCTCCCATCCGCTCCCATGTTAAACTTGGCCAAGATTTCAGATGAAAATCCTGATGGGCAAGGCATTTCTAACCTGCCAGAAAAATCACATACGTCGATCAAAACACATGAATTTGAAAATGGCATTAGTAGACAAGTGCCTGGCGCTCACGGTGAAAGAATTTTTTCTCTGTGACTTTTCGTTGTCCAGTAAAAAGAAGTTGTTTGGGAGGCTTTTTCTAGCTGCCTCTGAGTTTTCTCAGAAGCAGCTACAGAGTCTGTGCTCTCTCACTCTGCAACAGAAGGGAGGGGGGTGGGAGGGCCGAGGGGGCCGTTTCCAGGGTAACCTCCACAGGTGCTTTAACTGACTTGGAGGCTTCTCTGATGACATCACCTAACATGGCCGCTCCCATTGACAATGCATTGGGCTCATTCAACCCAATGTAACTAGACTGTATTGATCCATACAGAGACAGACACACACACCTCTGCAACAGAAGGGGGGCTGGGGGGGTTGAGGCAGCCGTTTCCATGGTAACCTACCCAGGTGCTCTAACTGACTTGGAGGCTTCTCTGATGACATCACCAAAGATGGCCGCTCCCATTAACAATGCATTGGGCTCATTCAAAAAAATGTAATTACACTGTGTTGATCCATACACAGGCAGACACACACACACATACACAACCATACAGGAACATACACAACTACACTCACACATGCACACAGACACACACACACACACACACACACACACACACACACACACACACACTGATTTTCAAAATAAAAGCCTCCAAATCATTACAGACCTTACTAGGCCCGGCAAACTACACACAAGCCACCCAGAAATATGCAGACACACACTATACACACCTGCCAACACACAGACACACAAACAGGGATTTTCAAAATAAAAGACCCTGCACAATAACAGGATATGGCTGACGTGTAGATTTTCAAAATAAAACACTTAAACATGTTTTAACATGCATTAGGGAGTGTCCCCAGCCCACCCCCGCACACACACACACTTACACAGACACACACTGATTTTCAAAATAAAAGCCCCAAATTCATTATAGAGCTAACTAGCGCTAGCCACCCCTACAAATTATACATCAAATCGACCGGCTCGGTCAGGACTACTACCCTCTGAGGTTTGGTGGCGATCGGACAAACGGTATCCGAAAAAATCCCGAAAAACTGCGATCAACCCTCCCCACAGGCATCAAATCACTGTCAAACTTTGAACGCATGCCGTTTGGGCATGCTGTCCCACAGAACCTTCATTCAAAATGTAAAATGTAGGTAAACATTACACCTCTGACATATTGAGGCGCCATGTCTGTACCACCTACCATATTTACAGGCAAGCTGGTTAAGCTGAAACAACCCTCCTCATAGGAAATAATGGAAAATCGGTCAGATCCCTGACAAAACCCACTCAACTTTGAACGCTTATCAGTCTGGCATGCCTCTACACAGAATATTCATTTCAACTTTAGACAACTCAGAAGTAGTTGGACTTTATCATATTGAGTCCTCATTTTCATCTGTTTTGCCCAACTTGTCCTTATGGCTGCTTAAGTTGCATCCACATCTTTAGGATTTCCCCATTCAGAATGAATGGAGAAGCTTAGGGCCTATTAAACCTTATATAAAACCAATCAGAAACACTGTAAAACCATGAAATGTCATCAGTGGAGTCGTGCAGATGTGGCAGTGATGGCGGTGTCTTCCAAAAGCATTTATAGGGGGGCGAACCGGCAGCAGAGTGTGGGCGAGCGCGCATTGGCCCACTCAAAATTTCTTGTGAAATTTTCTAGTATTTACTTATAACTGCACTTTCAGAAACTTTGACGCGTAACTCCTCCCGCAGTTTTGAGTTAACCTACACATGTTATACATCAAATCGACCGGCTCGGTCTGGAATGGTGTGCTATGACTTTTGGTAGCGATTGCCTGGACGGTGTGTGAGAAACGGCCCCAAAAATAAACTGAATTCTTCCCATAGGAAATACAGGGAAAACAGCCAGGTCAGAATGAAAACACACCTAACTTTGAAGGCATGCCGTTTGGGCATGCTTTCACATAGAACCTTCATTCAAAATGCAAAATGTAGATAAAGATCAGACCTCTGACATATTGAGGCGCCATGTCTATCCCACCTACCATATTTACAGGCAAGCCGCTTAAGCTGACCTAACCCTCCTCATAGGAAATAATGGAAAATCACTGACAACCCTGACAAAACCCAGTCAACTTTGGAACCCTATCAGTCTGGCATGCCTCTACACAGAATATTCATTTCAACTTTAGACGACTCAGTAGTAGTTGGACTTTATCTTATTGAATCAAAATGTTATGGTTTTGGCAAGTGGGATGGATGGACCGGCAGCAGAGTGTGGGCGAGCGCGCATTGGCCCACTCAAAATTTCTTGTGAAATTTTCTAGTATTTACTTATAACTGCACTTTCAGAAACTTTGACGCGTAACTCCTCCCGCAGTTTTGAGTCAAGCCACACATGTTATACATCAAATCGACCGGCTCGGTCTGGAATGGTGTGCTATGACTTTTGGTAGCGATTGGAATGATGGTGTGTGACAACCGCCCTCAGAACTAAACTGAATTCTTCCCATAGGAAATACAGGGAAAACAGCCAAGTTAGGATGAAAACACACCTAACTTTGAAGGCATGCCGTTTGGGCATGCTTCCACACAGAACCTTCATTCAAAATGTTAAATGTAGATAAACATCAGACCTCTGACATATTGAGGCGCCATGTCTGTACCACCTACCATATTTACAGGCAAGCCGGTTAAGCTGACCTAACCCTCCTCATAGGAAATAATGGAAAATCGGTCAGACCCCTGACAAAACCCAGTCAACTTTGAACGCTTATCAGTCTGGCATGCCTCTACACAGAATATTCATTTCAACTGTTAACTGCTCATAAGGAGTTGAACTTTATCATATTGAGTCCTCATCTTCATCTGTTTTGCCCAAGTCCATAAAATAGCAGCCAAAGTTGCATCCACATCTTTAGGATTTCCCCATTCAGAATGAATGGAGAAGCTTAGGGCCTATTAAACCTTATATAAAACCAATCAGAAACACTGTAACAGCATGAAATGTCATCAGTGGAGTCGTGCAGATGTGGCAGTGATGGCGGTGTCTTCCAAAAGCATTTATAGGGGGGCGAACCGGCAGCAGAGTGTGGGCGAGCGCGCATTGGCCCACTCAAAATTTCTTGTGAAATTTTCTAGTTAGTGGGCCAATGCCCTAGGGCAGAGCCTATTGTAAAGCCGCAGGCTTTACAATAGGCTCTGCCCTAGGGCATTGTTCCACTATTACTATTGCTCATATTTATTCTTATTCTCCTTCTTCCGCCAAACTTTGCCGCGTAACTAGTCCCACAGCTTTTGCGCCAGCGACCTGAAACTTTCACAGAACGTCCGGCTATATCGGGAATGGTGTGCTATGACTTTTCTTTCCGTTCCGATGTACGGTTTTCGCGTAAATCGCAAAAAACCTGTGGGCGAACGACATAGACGGTGAATGGGGAGAGAGAGAAAAAAAGGCAAAAATCCCAAAACCGGGGTCTCTTTGAGTCCACATAGCGCCGGCATACTGTCACCTACAGACATGATTTTCGGTTTAGAGGAATCAGCACAAATAGACCTACATCTTTTCTATATACATATGTGCTTGAATTTTGCTTAGTTTAGGAGATTTTGCAGTTTACGTTTTGACGTGGTTTTGGAACATTTTTCTCTCTCTCCGCTAGAGTGGGATGATGTCACGCACTCTAGATTTTCAAGTTTTTCCAAAAACAAAAAAAAAGGTAAACTACTTAATTTGTGGCCACACTGTGTGCTCCACATACATAAATATGCTATCAAAACGTAGGGATTTTTGTCCCGGTCAAGCTGGTGCGCCCCTTTTTGTCATGTGACCCACGGTTTTTGGTCAAGTGACCCTCAAGCGAAGGGAGCGCCACTCCCTCCTCCCATCCGCTCCCATGTTAAACTTGGCCAAGATTTCAGATGAAAATCCTGATGGGCAAGGCATTTCTAACCTGCCAGAAAAATCACATACATCGATCAAAACACATGAATTTGAAAATGGCATTAGTAGACAAGTGCCTGGCGCTCACGGTGAAAGAATTTTTCATCTGTGACTTTTCGTTGTCCAATGAGAAGCATTTGTTTGGGAGGCTGTTTCTAGCTGCCTCTGAGTTTTCTGAGTTTTCTAAATTTTCTGAGCTGTCTGTGCTCTCTCCCTCTGCAACAGAAGGGAGGGGGGTGGGAGGGCCGAGGGGGCCGTTTCCAGGGTAACCTCCACAGGTGCTCTAACTGACTTGGAGGCTTCTCTGATGACATCACCTAACATGGCCGCTCCCATTGACAATGCATTGGGCTCATTCAAACCAATGTAATTACACTGCATTGATCCATACACAGGCAGACACACACATACATACACAACCATACAGGAACATACACAACTACACTCACACATGCACACAGACACACACACACACACACACACACACACACGCACACACACTGATTTTCAAAATAAAAGCCTCCAAATCATTACACACCTTACTAGGCCTGGCAAACTACACACAAGCCACCCAGAAATATGCAGACACACACTATACACACCTGCCAACACACAGACACACAAACAGGGATTTTCAAAATAAAAGACCCTGCACAATAACAGGATATGGCTGACATTCAGATTTTCAAAATAAAACACTTAAACATGTTTTAACATGCATTAGGGAGTGTCCCCAACCCACCCCCGCACACACACACACTTACACAGACACACACTGATTTTCAAAATAAAAGCCCCAAATTCATTACACAGCTAACTAGCGCTAGCCACCCCCACAAATTATACATCAAATCGACCGGCTCGGTCAGGACTACTACCCTCTGAGGTTTGGTGGCGATCGGACAAACGGTATCCGAAAAAATCCCGAAAAACTGCGATCAACCCTCCCCACAGGCATCAAATCACTGTCAAACTTTGAACGCATGCCGTTTGGGCATGCTGTCACGCAGAACCTTCATTCAAAATGTAAAATGTAGGTAAACATTAGACCTCTGACATATTGAGGCGCCATGTTTGTACCACCTACCACATTTACAGGCAAGCTAGGTAAGCTGAAACAACCCTCCTCATAGGAAATAATGGGAAATCGGTCAGACCCCTGACAAAACCCAGTCAACTTTGAAGGCTTATCAGTCTGGCATGACTCTACACAGAATATTCATTTCAACTTTAGACAACTCAGTAGTAGTTGAACTTTATCATATTGAGTCCTCATGTTCATCTGTTTTGCCCAACTTGTCCTTATGGCTGCTTAAGTTGCATCCACATCTTTAGGATTTCCCCATTCAGAATGAATGGAGAAGCTTAGGGCCTATTAAATCTTAAATAAAACCAATCAGAAACACTGTAAAACCATGAAATGTCATCAGTGGCATCAGTAACATGTGGCAGCGTTGAGGCTATGAGGTTTTGGCAAGTGGGATGGATGGACCGGCAGCAGAGTGTGGGCGAGCGCGCATTGGCCCACTCAAAATTTCTTGTGAAATTTTCTAGTATTTACTTATAACTGCACTTTCAGAAACTTTGACGCGTATCTCCTCCCGCAGTTTTGAGTCGAGCCACACGTGTTATACATCAAATCGACCGGCTCGGTCTGGAATGGTGTGCTATGACTTTTGGTAGCGATTGAACAGAAGGTGTGTGAGAACCGGCCCCAAAACTAAACTCAATTCTTCCCATAGGAAATACAGGGAAAACAGCCAGGTCAGAATGAAAACACACCTAACTTTGAAGGCATGCCGTTTGGGCATGCTTCCACGCAGAACCTTCATTCAAAATGCAAAATGTAGATAAACATCAGACCTCTGACATATTGAGGCACCATGTCTGTACCACCTACCATATTTACAGGAAAGCCGCTTAAGCTGACATCACCCTCCTCATAGGAAATAATGGGAAACCGGTCAGATCCCTGACAAAACCCACTCAACTTTGAACGCTTATCAGTCTGGCATGCCTCTACACAGAATATTCATTTCAACTTTAGACAACTCAGAAGTAGTTGGACTTTATCATATTGAGTCCTCATTTTCATCTGTTTTGCCCAACTTGTCCTTATGGCTGCTTAAGTTGCATCCACATCTTTAGGATTTCCCCATTCAGAATGAATGGAGAAGCTTAGGGCCTATTAAACCTTATGTAAAACCAATCAGAAACACTGTAAAACCATGAAATGTCATCAGTGGACTTACTGACATGTGGCAGTGATGGCGGTGTCTTCCAAACGCATTTATAGGGGGGCGAACCGGCAGCAGAGTGTGGGCGAGCGCGCATTGGCCCACTCAAAATTTCTTGTGAAATTTTCTAGTATTTACTTATAACTGCACTTTCAGAAACTTTGACGCGTAACTCCTCCCGCAGTTTTGAGTTAACATATACATGTTATACATCAAATCGACCGGCTCGGTCTGGAATGGTGTGCTATGACTTTTGGTAGCGATTGGCTGGACGGTGTGTGAGAACCGGCCCCAAAACTAAACTCAATTCTTCCCATAGGAAATGCAGGGAAAACAGCCAAGTTAGGATGAAAACACACCTAACTTTGAACGCATGCCGTTTGGGCATGCTTTCACACAGAACCTTCATTCAAAATGCAAAATGTAGATAAACATTAGACCTCTGACATTTTGAGGCACCATGACTGTACCACTTACCATATTTACAGGCAAGCCGGTTAAGCTGACCTAACCCTCCTCATAGGAAATAATGGGAAACTGGTGAGATCCCTGACAAAACCCACTCAACTTTGAACGCTTATCAGTCTGGCATGCCTCTACACAGAATATTCATTTCAACTTTAGACAACTCAGAAGTAGTTGGACTTTATCATATTGAGTCCTCATCTTCATCTGTTTTGCCCAACTTCATAAAATAGCAGCCAAAGTTGCATCCACATCTTTAGGATTCCTCCATTCAGAATGAATGGAGAAGCCTAGGGCCTATTAAACCTTATATAAAACCAATCAGAAACCCTGTAACAGCATGAAATGTCATCAGTGGAGTCGTGCAGATGTGGCAGTGAAGGCGGTGTCTTCCAAAAGCATTTATAGGGGGGCGAACCGGCAGCAGAGTGTGGGCGAGCGCGCATTGGCCCACTCTTTCAGAAACTTTGACGCGTATCTCCTCCCGCAGTTTTGAGTCGAGCCACACGTGTTATACATCAAATCGACCGGCTCGGTCTGGAATGGTGTGCTATGACTTTTGGTAGCGATGGAACAGAAGGTGTGTGAGAACCGGCCCCAAAACTAAACTGAATTCTTCCCATAGGAAATACAGGGAAAACAGCCAGGTCAGAATGAAAACACACCTAACTTTGAAGGCATGCCGTTTGGGCATGCTGTCCCACAGAACCTTCATTCAAAATGTAAAATGTAGGTAAACATTAGACCTCTGACATATTGAGGCGCCATGTCTGTACCACCTACCATATTTACAGGAAAGCCACCTAAGCTGACACAACCCTCCTCATAGGAAATAATGGGAAATCGGTCAGACCCCTGACAAAACCCAGTCAAATTTGAAGGCTTATCAGTCTGGCATGCCTCTACACAGAATACTCATTTCAACTTCAGACAACTTGATAGTCGTTGGACTTTATCATACTGAGTCCTCATGTTCATGTCTTTTACTCAACTTTATGAAGGAGCAGCCAAAGTTGCATCCACATCTTTAGTATTCCTCCATTCACAATGAATGGAGAAGCTTAGGGCCTATTAAACCTTATATAAAACCAATCAGAAACACTGTAAAACCATGAAATGTCATCAGTGGCCTTACTGACATGTGGCAGTGATGGCGGTGTCTTCCAAAAGCATTTATAGGGGGGCGAACCGGCAGCAGAGTGTGGGCGAGCGCGCATTGGCCCACTCAAAATTTCTTGTGAAATTTTCTAGTATTTACTTATAACTGCACTTTCAGAAACTTTGACGCGTAACTCCTCCCGCAGTTTTGAGTTAACCTACACATGTTATACATCAAATCGACCGGCTCGGTCTGGAATGGTGTGCTATGACTTTTGGTAGCGATTGCCTGGACGGTGTGTGAGAAACGGCCCCAAAAATAAACTGAATTCTTCCCATAGGAAATACAGGGAAAACAGCCAGGTCAGAATGAAAACACACCTAACTTTGAAGGCATGCCGTTTGGGCATGCTTTCACATAGAACCTTCATTCAAAATGCAAAATGTAGATAAAGATCAGACCTCTGACATATTGAGGCGCCATGTCTATCCAACCTACCATATTTACAGGCAAGCCGCTTAAGCTGACCTAACCCTCCTCATAGGAAATAATGGAAAATCACTGACAACCCTGACAAAACCCAGTCAACTTTGGAACCCTATCAGTCTGGCATGCCTCTACACAGAATATTCATTTCAACTTTAGACGACTCAGTAGTAGTTGGACTTTATCTTATTGAATCAAAATGTTATGGTTTTGGCAAGTGCGATGGATGGACCGGCAGCAGAGTGTGGGCGAGCGCGCATTGGCCCACTCAAAATTTCTTGTGAAATTTTCTAGTTAGTGGGCCAATGCCCTAGAGCAGAGCCTATTGTAAAGCCGCAGGCTTTACAATAGGCTCTGCCCTAGGGCATTGTTCCACTATTACTATTGCTCATACTTCTTCTTCTTATTATTCTCCTTCTTCCGCCAAAACTTTGCCGCGTAACTCGTCCCACAGCTTTCGCGCCAGCGACCTGAAACTTTCACAGAACGTCCGGCCATATCGGGAATGGTGTGCTATGACTTTTCTTTCCGTTCCGACGTACGGTTTTCGCGTTATTCGCGAAAAACCAGTGGGCGAACGACATAGACGGTGAATGGGGAGAGCGAGAAAAAAAGGCAAAAAACCCCAAAACCGGGGTCTCTTTGAGTCCACATAGCGCCGGCATACTGTCACCTACAGACATGATTTTCGGTTTAGAGGAATCAGCACAAGTAGACCTACATCCTTTCTATATACATGTGTGCTTGAATTTTGCTTAGTTTAGGAGATTTGGCAGTTTACGTTTTGACGTGGGTTTGGAACATTTTTCTCTCTCTCCGCTAGAGTGGGATGATGTCACGCACTCTAACTTTCCCTGTTTTTTCCAAAACAGAAAAAAAAGGTAAACTACTTCAATTTGTGGCCACACTGGGTGCTCCACATACATAAATATGCTATCAAAACGTAGGGATTTTTGTCCCGGACAAGCTGGTGCGCCCCTTTTTGTCATGTGACCCACGGTTTTTGGTCAGGTGACCCTCAAGCGAAGGGAGCGCCACTCCCTCCTCCCATCCGCTCCCATGTTAAACTTGGCCAAGATTTCAGATGAAAATCCTGATGGGCAAGGCATTTCTAACCTGCCAGAAAAATCACATACGTCGATCAAAACACATGAATTTGAAAATGGCATTAGTAGACAAGTGTCTGGCGCTCACGGTGAAAGAATTTTTCCTCTGTGACTTTTCGTTGTCCAGTAAAAAGAAGTTGTTTGGGAGGCTTTTTCTAGCTGCCTCTGAGTTTTCTCAGAAGCAGCTACAGAGTCTCTGCTCTCTCACTCTGCAACAGAAGGGAGGGGGGTGGGAGGGCCGAGGGGGCCGTTTCCAGGGTAACCTCCACAGGTGCTTTAACTGACTTGGAGGCTTCTCTGATGACATCACCTAACATGGCCGCTCCCATTGACAATGCATTGGGCTCATTCAAACCAATGTAACTAGACTGTATTGATCCATACAGAGGCAGACACACACACCTCTGCAACAGAAGGGGGGCTGGGGGGGTTGAGGCAGCCGTTTCCATGGTAACCTACACAGATGCTCTAACTGACTTGGAGGCTTCTCTGATGACATCACCAAAGATGGCCGCTCCCATTAACAATGCATTGGGCTCATTCACACCAATGTAACTACACTGTATTGATCCATACACAGGCAGACACACACATACATACACAACCATACAGGAACATACACAACTACACTCACACATGCACACAGACACACACACACACACACACACACACACACACACTGATTTTCAAAATAAAAGCCTCCAAATCATTACAGACCTTACTAGGCCCGGCAAACTACACACAAGCCACCCAGAAATATGCAGACACACACTATACACACCTGCCAACACACAGACACACAAACAGGGATTTTCAAAATAAAAGACCCTGCACAATAACAGGAAAAGGCTGACATTCAGATTTTCAAAATAAAACACTTAAACATGTTTTAACATGCATTAGGGAGTGTCCCCAACCCACCCCCGCACACACACACACTTACACAGACACACACTGATTTTCAAAATAAAAGCCCCAAATTCATTATAGAGCTAACTAGCGCTAGCCACCCCTACAAATTATACATCAAATCGACCGGCTCGGTCAGGACTACTACCCTCTGAGGTTTGGTGGCGATCGGACAAACGGTATCCGAAAAAATCCCGAAAAACTGCGATCAACCCTCCCCACAGGCATCAAATCACTGTCAAACTTTGAACGCATGCCGTTTGGGCATGCTTCCACGCAGAACCTTCATTCAAAATGTAAAATGTAGATAAACATCACACCTCTGACATATTGAGGCGCCATGTCTGTACCACGTACCATATTTACAGGCAAGCCGCTTAAGCTGACCTAACCCTCCTCATAGGAAATAATGGAAAATCGGTGAGATCCCTGACAAAACCCAGTCAAATTTGAAGGCTTATCAGTCTGGCATGCCTCTACACAGAATATTCATTTCAACGTTAGACAACTCGGTAGTAGTTGGACTTTATCATATTGAGTCCTCGTCTTCATCTGTTTCGCCCAACTTGTCCTTATGGCTGCTTAAGTTGCATCCACATCTTTAGGATTCCTCAATTCAGAATGAATGGAGAGACTTAGGGCCTATTAAACCTTATGTAAAACCAATCAGAAACACTGTAAAACCATGAAATGTCATCAGTGGACTTATTGACATGTGGCAGTGATGGCGGTGTCTTCCAAAAGCATTTATAGAGGGGCGAACCGGCAGCAGAGTGTGGGCGAGCGCGCATTGGCCCACTCAAAATTTCTTGTGAAATTTTCTAGTATTTACTTATAACTGCACTTTCAGAAACTTTGACGCGTAACTCCTCCCGCAGTTTTGAGTCCAGCCACACATGTTATACATCAAATCGACCGGCTCGGTCTGGAATGGTGTGCTATGACTTTTGGTAGCGATTGAACAGAAGGTGTGTGAGAACCGGCCCCAAAACTAAACTGAATTCTTCCCATAGGAAATACAGGGAAAACAGCCAGGTCAGAATGAAAACACACCTAACTTTGAAGGCATGCCGTTTGGGCATGCTTACACACAGAACCTTCATTCAAAATGTAAAATGTAGATAAAGATTAGACCTCTGACATATTGAGTCCCCATGTCTGTACCGCCTACCATATTTACAGGAAAGCCGCTTAAGCTGACATCACCCTCCTCATAGGAAATAATGGGAAACCGGTCAGATCCCTGACAAAACCCACTCAACTTAGAACGCTTATCAGTCTGGCATGCCTCTACACAGAATATTCATTTTAACTTTAGACAACTCAGAAGTAGTTGGACTTTATCATATTGAGTCCTCATTTTCATCTGTTTTGCCCAACTTGTCCTTATGGCTGCTTAAGTTGCATCCACATCTTTAGGATTTCCCCATTCAGAATGAATGGAGAAGCTTAGGGCCTATTAAACCTTATGTAAAACCAATCAGAAACACTGTAAAACCATGAAATGTCATCAGTGGACTTACTGACATGTGGCAGTGATGGCGGTGTCTTCCAAAAGCATTTATAGGGGGGCGAACCGGCAGCAGAGTGTGGGCGAGCGCGCATTGGCCCACTCAAAATTTCTTGTGAAATTTTCTAGTTAGTGGGCCAATGCCCTAGGGCAGAGCCTATTGTAAAGCCTGCGGCTTTACAATAGGCTCTGCCCTAGGGCATTGTTCCACTATTACTATTGCTCATACTTATTCTTTATTCTCCTTCTTCTGGACAATTTTTCGGCGCGTAACTAGTCCCGCAGCTTTTGCGCCAGCGACCTGAAACTTTCACAGAACGTCCGGCCATATCGGGAATGGTGTGCTATGACTTTTCTTTCCGTTCCGACGTACGGTTTTCGCGTTATTCGCGAAAAACCAGTGGGCGAACGACATAGACGGTGAATGGGGAGAGCGAGAAAAAAAGGCAAAAAACCCCAAAACCGGGGTCTCTTTGAGTCCACATAGCGCCGGCATACTGTCACCTACAGACATGATTTTCGGTTTAGAGGAATCAGCACAAGTAGACCTACATCTTTTCTATATACATGTGTGCTTGAATTTTGCTTAGTTTAGGAGATTTGGCAGTTTACGTTTTGACGTGGGTTTGGAACATTTTTCTCTCTCTCCGCTAGAGTGGGATGATGTCACGCACTCTAACTTTCCCTGTTTTTTCCAAAACAGAAAAAAAAGGTAAACTACTTCAATTTGTGGCCACACTGGGTGCTCCACATACATAAATATGCTATCAAAACGTAGGGATTTTTGTCCCGGACAAGCTGGTGCGCCCCTTTTTGTCATGTGACCCACGGTTTTTGGTCAGGTGACCCTCAAGCGAAGGGAGCGCCACTCCCTCCTCCCATCCGCTCCCATGTTAAACTTGGCCAAGATTTCAGATGAAAATCCTGATGGGCAAGGCATTTCTAACCTGCCAGAAAAATCACATACGTCGATCAAAACACATGAATTTGAAAATGGCATTAGTAGACAAGTGCCTGGCGCTCACGGTGAAAGAATTTTTTCTCTGTGACTTTTCGTTGTCCAGTAAAAAGAAGTTGTTTGGGAGGCCGTTTCTAGCTGCCTCTGAGTTTTCTCAGAAGCAGCTACAGAGTCTCTGCTCTCTCCCTCTGCAACAGAAGGGAGGGGGGTGGGAGGGCCGAGGGGGCCGTTTCCAGGGTAACCTCCACAGGTGCTTTAACTGACTTGGAGGCTTCTCTGATGACATCACCTAACATGGCCGCTCCCATTGACAATGCATTGGGCTCATTCAACCCAATGTAACTAGACTGTACTGATCCATACAGAGGCAGACACACACACCTCTGCAACAGAAGGGGGGCTGGGGGGGTTGAGGCACCCGTTTCCATGGTAACCTACACAGATGCTCCACCTGACTTGGAGGCTTCTCTGATGACATCAGCAAAGATGGCCGCTCCCATTAACAATGCATTGGGCTCATTCAAACCAATGTAACTAGACTGTATTGATCCATACAGAGGCAGACACACACACCTCTGCAACAGAAGGGGGGCTGGGGGGGTTGAGGCACCCGTTTCCATGGTAACCTACACAGATGCTCCACCTGACTTGGAGGCTTCTCTGATGACATCAGCAAAGATGGCCGCTCCCATTAACAATGCATTGGGCTCATTCAAACCAATGTAACTAGACTGTATTGACCCATACACAGGCAGACACACACATACATACACAACCATACAGGAACATACACAACTACACTCACACATGCACACAGACACACACAAACACACACACCAACACACACTGATTTTCAAAATAAAAGCCTCCAAATCATTACACACCTTACTAGGCCTGGTAAACTACACACAAGCCACCCAGAAATATGCAGACACACACTATACACAGCTGCCAACACACAGACACACAAACAGGGATTTTCAAAATAAAACACCCTGCACAATAACAGGAAAAGGCTGACATTCAGATTTTCAAAATAAAACACTTAAACATGTTTTTACATGCATTGGGGAGTGTCCCCAACCCACCCCCGCACACACACACACTTACACAGACACACACTGATTTTCAAAATAAAAGCCCCAAATTCATTATAGAGCTAACTAGCGCTAGCCACCCCTACAAATTATACATCAAATCGACTGGCTCGGTCAGGACTACTACCCTCTGAGGTTTGGTAGTGATTGGACAAACGGTGTCCGAAAAAATTCCGAAAAACTGCGATCAACCCTCCCCACAGGCATCAAATCACTGTCAAACTTTGAACGCATGCAGTTTGGGCATGCTTTCACATAGAACCTTCATTCAAAATGTAAAATGTAGATAAACATCACACCTCTGACATATTGACGTGCCATGTCCGTGCCACTTATTCTTTTGCCAGGCAAGCCACCTAACCCTGCTCATAGGAAGTCTATTATCTAATCTAATCTGTTGTCTATACTGTTCCAGAGGTCAGTCAGTAGTGTTTGACCTCTGGAATGTTTGGATTTTTACTCATGTGTGAATCCTGTGTGTAACTTTTGTTGTATTTACCCTGGGTAGGTGTTCCAGGCATGTCCCACTAGGAGCAGACCCTGGAGCAGACACAGGATGCAGTGGACAGACTGTGTTTCCCGGCTGGTCAGGGAACAGCTGTGGAGTCCCCCAGAAGAGCTGGAAGAAGTGTCTGCTGAGAGGGAGGTCTGGGTGTCTCTGCTTAGACTGCTGCTCCACACCCTGGCCCTGGATAAGTGGGCTGAAGATGGATGGATTATTATCACACCTGGACAATCATCAGAGTGGACTGTGTCATCTGTGCTGTGTGTGACATCAGTGAGGCCCTCTAAAAGGGTCAGAACATCACTAATGTTCCAAAGGCTGAAGTGAGGCAGCTGCATGTACAGACTGCAGCTCAGGAAGTGATGAACATGACCTGGAGGAGTGATCCTCTTCACTGACATGACATCACTGATGATGTGTCCAAATGTTCTGAGGCACACATGCACATCCACCAAGAGAAGCATGCGAGCACATTTCCCTGTGAACACTAACAGAGTACAGTACAGAGCCTGTGTAAAGGCTACAGCTACATGCTCTGCAGCAGCTGCAGTGTCCAGCTCTGCTCCTCAGAGGAGGAGGAGGCTTCTGGAAGTATCATCACTGAATGAGGCTGTAAACATTCAGCTTTCATCCAGCTGTCCAGCATTTCTACATCATATCTGTGTCAGTGAATAAATAATCCAACACAATGTCTGTGTGGTCCTCATGTCAGTGTGGTTATGACTTTACAGATGTATACACTACTACTGTGAGGCTGTAGAAGCAGTAAACCCAGCCAGCAGGCCTCTCAGTGTCACAGGCCTTCACACAACATATTAACTCCACCTGTACACAGCTGGTGCTGCTCTGGCTTCATCACATGTGTCATTGTGTTGATGTCAGTGTCCACACTGTTATGGCTCTACAGCTGCTTTCTGTCTACTGTTTAATAACCAGGTCAGAATGATCCACCTGCTCTAACTGTTACACACACACAGCAGGTGTGTCTATATAATGGAACATGGTGCATGAACAGCTGAAATCATCCAGAGAGAAAGCAGCAAGAAAACATGACAATGTGTGGTTACATTAACTTTACAGTACAAACATCTTCCACATGTCTCCATGAGCTCTTATGGACACTAGTCCTGTCTGTGTCATGGCTCAGGCTGTGGGCACCAAGTGAGGACAGAGAATATTAAATGGATGATGATAAATGTAGTAAACATAACCCTCCATTTTTACAGTGTATTAACGTCATAATAACAAAGCAGACAGCAGCTAGCAGGCTAATCCACATCAGAGAAACTAAGCAGACAGCTCACCTTCATCACTGAGGAAGAGGAGTGCACCTTCCTCTCCACCTGCATCAGGACCGTGAACTGACGTCATTCCACGCGTGTTTTAATGGCCTCCAACTAACAGTAAGACCTCTCACTCCTTCTGTCTTTCCTGCTGCTACATGCACACACAGTGACAGAGCCACCAGGACAGAGTGGGACATCCTGTTACTGAAGATCTTTGGAGCTCCGTCAGGAAACATCGTCTGAATAGTTCGCGATCTACTCGCGCATCGACCCCCCCCCCCCCCCCCCCCCCCCCCAGTAGTTTTGGTCTAACCTGCTGAGAACTGATCGGTTCATATTATATATATTATGATATTATTACTATTCGTCGCTAGCTTAATTGAACGTCGGCACTGTGTGTGTGTGTGTGTGTGTGTGTGTGTGTGTGTGTGTGTGTGTGTGTGTGTGTATCTACACCTGCTACGTGAGCTGCACACAGCCCAACATGGCCGACATTTGCCTGACTGACAGACGGTCCGGCCTATGACAGCCAGGTCCACGGGCACTGAAGGGGACATCTGATTGGACCCTTGGCCCTGATATAAAAACCGTGTAGCGCGATTGACGGTCAGACCCTCCTTCATCAGCTTACGAGAGGTAAGACGCGGTTTGCTCCTCCTGCTCGTTGTTAGCTTCCTAGCTTAACATGTTCATGCTGATAATGTTGCTACATGTTTAAAAACGTTTCATACAGTGGTGTTATTGTGCAGTGTGGAGATAATGTGGATGTGCTGTGTGTATTTGTCCAATAACCTGCTCTGCTGTGAGTCTAATGGTTGGCCTGTTTAACGTGCTGCTGTTTAAAATATGGGTGTTGTGACTAACAAAATCTATGAAGGAGATGTGTAGATAATTAGGTGCCCCTTTGTAAAGACATTTTGACACTTTTTCTGCTAATTGCATTATGTAATTGTTGTTGATCACAATGAGAGGTTAACAGGAGTACAGGATTGCTAATGGATTTTTAGTTATTTAAATACCTTAAATCATTTGTTAGACATGTTTGCTGAGAGGCCTAGTATCTGGATCATGGCTGTTTCATGCTGTTTTTTTAATGAAGATGTGTTAAAGCACCAGAGCTACTGTCATTTAAAACTGAGCAATTTATCAAAGTGTCTTGCGTTCACATAACTCACATAACATAACTTTATTAATACCCATGGAGTCATTGGGTTGTGTTAGCAGCATAAGTGACACAATGCATGTGTTGATGATTTTCTGTGTCCTCTTCACAGATACTGTGTGTTGATACCCCAGTATTTTCTGAGCCAGTCATCTACAAAGTAAGTTACTAACACAGCCACAACTGTTATGTTGTGTTATTTTAAATGATACAATGATTCTGTACATGGTTTGTAAATGTTCAGCTGCTTTTTATATTGTTAGAATGGAAATGTAACCGTGCCTTGACTTGAGACTTTTTTTTTCTACCTTTCAGCCTTTTTGGAAAAGTTTTCAGACATCGACGCTGGATACACCTACACACACACACACACACATCACACATTCACTCTTGTCTAGTCCTTTTTTTTTCTTCACAGGACAATGCCACGGAAGGGGAAGAGGTCCCAGGCTCAAAAGGTGCGCTGGAGACGGCTGGACCTGGCAGATCCTGGACCACCAGAGGTCGCAGCCAGTGAGTCTCCTGCTGCACAGGTAAATGTTCTTATGTCAGTGTCCCTATTTAAAGTCAAGAAGTGATTAATGCTTCTTTTGCTGTAATGTTGCAGACAAGTCATATGGCAGCATTTGCTTTGATTATATGCTGTTTATTATGTCAAAAGTTTGGCTTATCAGGTGGTCTTTCAGTAGTCATAAAGTTGAAATGCTCTGTTCTCAGACGGCCCTGACACCTCCACCACCAACACAGTGTGAGACAATGGATGCTGCACCCTCCTGCTCCCGTTCTCCAACTGCAGATGTATGTATTTTGCATCTTCCACTCAATTACAGTCATGACATTCTCCTCAGTTTAATAGATCTGAGTATGTTTTCTGTCATTCACTGACTGAAGTAAATGAGACAACACATGTGGTTCTTTACATGTATATAATATGCACAACAGATGTTAATGTTAAATGTGTTTTATTTGCTATCAGATGCCTGAAACACCTCCACCCACCAAAGCGTTTTGGACATCCCCATCACATTGTTTGTTCACTGTACTAATGTCTCCTGTATTATTATTCCATCTGTTTAAAATATATATAAATGAATCTTTTCCCTTCTTTCAGAAATCAACTGAGGTTACAAGGACGATGGCATGTGCCTCAGAGGCTGCCACACCAAGTCGCACCAGTAAGGGTTGTAGGTTATACTGTATGTGTGGACGTATGTGTGGACGCTCTCATTGTTTTTTTTAAAAAATGTTTTAGCACTTGGTGCTCTTCAAAACACCATCCTTAAGTCCAGTTGTCATATCTAAACTCTTGTACGTATTATACTGTTTTTTTATGGTTAAGCTTTAATAATTTCATGTCAACATGTCGATCTCAACCAACAACACATTTTTCTCTTATTCAAATGTTCCTTGTGTGCAGCGACTGTCTGGATAATGGGGGACAGCTACATCCGTCGTGGTGGGGAGAGAGCTGCAGCCACAGTGGGAAACGCCCTTGGAGTTGACGGGACCACCATCTACTGGTTTGGGTGTGGTGGTCTCAGGTGGAGTAATTTTCTCCCCTTTTTCTCCAGGTCCCTACGAGGAAGAGCAGCTCCAGACGTTCTCCTCATCCACTGTGGCGGGAATGACCTTGGGGATGTCCCAAGTGTCAGGCTTGTTGCAGCGATGAAGGAGGACCTGCACCGCCTCCGCCTGCAGCATCCTGCTATGAATATCATCTTCTCTGGGCTCACTCAGAGGTGCAGGTGGAGGGGCGTTGCCAATCCTGGTAACATAGATAAGGCCCGCAGGTTCGTGAACAGTGTTATGGCTGCATATGTCTGTTCAGTTGGTGCACACTTTGTGCATCACACGGACATAAAGTATGACACTCCTGGAATGTTTTTGCGAGATGGCGTTCATTTAACCGATAGGGGACATGATATTTTTTTAAAGAGTTTCGCCACGGCCATTAAAGACCAAATTCAACAGCAGGGAAGTGTTGTGGCTGCCAGTTCGCCTGCAGTTTAACTTGAGTCAAAGGATTTTCAGGCCTCAAAAACAGTGTCATATTTTAGCCATACTGCTGTTCATTTATGTTTACCAGTGCTCTTCCTCACTCCCAAACTCTCTCCCATTCCCTCTGTCCTTCTCTCATACGCTAGCCATACCACTCATATGCATACATTCTTTTTGTTCATTGTTATATACGTTAGGTGGCTGCGTGTTCTTATGTATGTGTTCAGGATGTTTTAGGTGGACATGGCAAACTAAGAGGAAAGACGGGAGAACCCCGGTCTGGCCTTAGACAGCTGGTTGGAGCCTGCATAAACGGGGCACGACCGGTTGAATGAGGTCCGACAGATCAGGCTTTTCTCCCGTCGACACCTGTTGTGTTCAGGTCTGGGGCTAATTGTTTTTGTTCATTGCTGTGTTCCATGTGTTCAAATGTGTTCTCATGTATTTTATGTGCAGCACTAACCCAGTTTTCAGAATGTTCAAGATGTTTTAGCTTTCTGGGTGTTGCTGCAGTTCCGGGGAGAATAAAACAATGAGGGAAGAAAGTGAGGTAAATGTGAAGATATTTTATGTTTGTGTGTTATCAGACAATGACGTTCCTTGTACTTAACTTCATTCCAGTTTTGATGTTTTATTCAGTCCAAGAGGAGGCTTCTCAGATGGATCATCACAGTTTGTTCAAGGGAAAAAAAAAACATAAAGATAAGTATTTTATTTATATTAAAAATTATTCATCAGATCACTTACATTGAACTGTGCACTGATGCAATTGTTTTTGTCTTTGCTGGACAGGAAGCTGACCGAAGGATTCCAGGGACCCAGGCCGCACCACCAACACAAAGATAAGTATTTTACATTCAAACATATTCATCAGATCACTCAAAGAACTGTGCACTGATGCAATTGTTTGTTTTGTCTTTGCTGGACAGGAAGCAGACCAAAGGATTCCAGGGACCCAGGCAGCTACACTGTGGAGCAGGAATACCAGCTGGACTTCCTCTTTGGTCCAGGTACGTGTTGTAAATGTGACAGGAGGTTGTTTCATTCTCAAAATGTCCCATACACACAGTAACATTTATTTTCATGTTGACATACTTATTTATAGGACACGAGGAGTCCACGAAGATGATCCAGGCCTCGGAGACCTCATCAGCAGCTGTTGCTCACAAACAGCCAGTAAGTTTGCAGACTGTCATGGCAGTTCTGACAAATGTTCAAGTGAGCAATGCTATAATATTGTGGTTGATGATTTGTCTTTTTTGTGTCTTTCTAGAAAAACCTGAAGACCACCGTCCTTCTCTCTTCTGTCTTCTCTCTGTCCTGTCTGCCTCTTCTCCCCCTTTACCCAGCCGGCTATCAGCAGGATGGTCCCCCCATTATGAGCCAGGTCCTGCTCAAGGTTTCTTCCTGTTAAAGGGGAGTTTTTCCTTGCCACTGTTTGCTTGGGGGTCAGGCTCTGGGATTCTCTGAAGGGCCTATGTATGAAGTACCTCATGACTATAGTTAAATTGTGATAATGATTCTATATAGTATACCAGTAAAGTTGAATTACAACATTGAACCTGTCTCTTTTTTAATATGAATGTGTGTTTCAGGGAAATGTTTAGTCTCCAGTTATCATAACATGTTGTGGTTTAAAACATAAAGTTATATATTTGGTAAGATGTTGGTCAGAAACCTTATCTCTCACTGATCATCCAGTATTCTAAGAAGTTTAAAGAATCTCCATTCAAATTATGGTGACACATGAAAAATGGACATTTATCAGGTGCAGGTTACATCTTGTGTGTTTGGAAGCATATGTTATACATTAGCATAAACACAGTAGCCTTTAATAGGCTTGTTAATATTTGTTTGGCCTTTTATAGACTTTCTAACACTGTATCCCCCAGTGATCATCCAGTACTCCATTAACTTTAAAGGGGAATGTCCATTCAACTTAAGCCTGGTGACACATGACAGATGGACATGTTGTGTGTGGTTTGAACATCACAGCAGCTATCCATAGGTTTTTAATATCTTGTTTAGTCAGTGTAAGTGGTGAGTTCCTCAAAATGATGAAAAAATGTACTGAAGCCTGTTGAGGGGACACAGTGCTGAAGATGCCCAGAAGATCTCCAGTTGGTGTTCCCTGCAAATCCTGTCTGAGACATGAGAAGATCATGAAGCAGCATCAGTGGATTCATGGCAAGATGGTGGTCCCCCTGGGAAGGATTCTTTGGCAGCAGCACACAGAAGCAGACGGGAGGCTCAGCCAGCACAGTCAGAGGTCACAGGTACACACACACACAGTCTGGCATACCTTGATGCAGAATCTTTATTACAATAAGACATAAATCCAGTTACAGTCCATTTTCAAACAGACATTTTCTTACATGCACACTGCTGTGGATATTATGACTGCTTTGTTATTGTGGACACTCAGTTTCAAATCTGAATCTACATCTGACAGCTTTTTATGTCTTTCTTTAAACAGTGGATGAAAAGGATGAGGGACACTGTGGACCAGGCAGAAAGTCCAGGGGACAGGGAGGTCACATGACTGCAGGGAAGACAGCAGAATTCCATCTGGTGAGAGAACGTATAAGGATTGAGGTGACTGTTGTGTCTCGTTGCATTTGATCAGATGTTGTTGGCATGTTTCCTTTACAGTGTTCATCAAAACAAGGACACGGTCTGACAGCAAGACCACACTGAAGGAGCCAGTGAACCACTGCAGAATCAGCTGAGAGGCAGCATGACAGAGAGACCTGAGGTAACATGTCTGCTACACACCTGGCATACATCAGGTATAGATTACATTACAGGATGTGGTTTATTTGGTAGCAGCTCAGAAACACAGGGATGGCTCAGGCAGCTCAGAGGCTGGATGTTGGTCAGACATGCAGTCAGGTGTAAAGTTGGTCTATGTTTCAAATACAGGCTTTGTGCTGTTTTTATATGGAGTCTTCATGTTGGCGTGTTTCACCATGTTCATTACTACACATGAACCCTCATAGGAAACAGTGGTGACATGGTCAAAGGTCAGGCAGTCTGACAGGCCTTTATACATAATCATTACAGGTGTAAACATCTCATAAGGACTTGTACTGTGTCACATTGAATCACCATGTTCATCTCTGTGACCTTTCTTGACCTGATGGCAGCTGAAGGTGCTCATAGGAAGCAATAGGAAATCCCTACACAGTAACAGGAAGTGTCAGACACAGAGATTTCCAATTGCTTTCACTGCCACTGTTGCAATATTAGAGCACATTTAATCACACAACAATAACACTACAAATGTCTTTCATTCTCTTTGAAACTACACTAACATTACCAATGACTGCTGTTGTCTATACTGTTCCAGAGGTCAGTCAGTAGTGTTTGACCTCTGGAATGTTTGGATTTTTACTCATGTGTGAATCCTGTGTGTAACTTTTGTTGTATTTACCCTGGGTAGGTGTTCCAGGCATGTCCCACTAGGAGCAGACCCTGGAGGAGACACAGGATGCAGTGGACAGACTGTGTTTCCCGGCTGGTCAGGGAACAGCTGTGGAGTCCCCCGAAGAGCTGGAAGAAGTGTCTGCTGAGAGGGAGGTCTGGGTGTCTCTGCTTAGACTGCTGCTCCACAACCTGGCCCTGGATAAGTGGGTTGAAGATGGATGGATTATTATCACACCTGGACAATCATCAGAGTGGACTGTATCATCTGTGCTGTGTGTGACATCAGTGAGGCCCTCTAAAAGGGTCAGAACATCACTAATGTTCCAAAGGCTGAAGTGAGGCAGCTGCATGTACAGACTGCAGCTCAGGAAGTGATGAAGCTGCTTGGAGGAGCAGCAACACATCTTTAAGGAAACTCTACAAGTCCAGTTGTCTCACTTCAGCCTTTTGAATGTAAATGACCTGGATGACTGATAATAATTCAATCTGTCTGACAGCAAGACCACACTGAAGGAGCCAGTGAACCACTGCAGAATCAGCTGAGAGGCAGCATGACAGAGAGACCTGAGGTAACATGTCTGCTACACACCTGGCATACATCAGGTATAGATTACATTACAGGATGTGGTTTATTTGGTAGCAGCTCAGAAACACAGGGATGGCTCAGGCAGCTCAGAGGCTGGATGTTGGTCAGACATGCAGTCAGGTGTAAAGTTGGTCTATGTTTCAAATACAGGCTTTGTGCTGTTTTTATATGGAGTCTTCATGTTGGCGTGTTTCACCATGTTCATTACTACACATGAACCCTCATAGGAAACAGTGGTGACATGGTCAAAGGTCAGGCAGTCTGACAGGCCTTTATACATAATCATTACAGGTGTAAACATCTCATAAGGACTTGTACTGTGTCACATTGAATCACCATGTTCATCTCTGTGACCTTTCTTGACCTGATGGCAGCTGAAGGTACAAAGGGAAACAGACACAGAAGACTGAAAGTCCTCCTGACTTTGGAGGCCTGGCGTTTGGACATGCTGTCAGACAGAACCTCCATTCAAAATGTAAAACACACAGAATCATTTGAACGTCACCATATTTAACCCACATGTTCACAGCATTAACCATTTTGACAGAGGAGCAGGTTACGTAGGCCTGCTCTAACTCTCCTCATAGGATGTAATGAGAAATCAGTTAGAAGCCTGAAAACAGCCACATTTGGAGCCCTTACAGTCTGCCATGCTGTTACTCAGAATGTTCTTTACAAGTGTAAACATCTCATATGTATTTGGACTTTATCATACTTAATCACCATGTTCATCTCTGTGACCTTTCTTGACCTGATGGCAGCTGAAGGTGCTCATAGGAAGCAATAGGAAATCCCTACACAGTAACAGGAAGTGGCAGACACAGAGATTTCCAATTGCTTTCACTGTCACTGTTGCAATATTACAGCACATTTAATCATACAACAAAACTACAAATGTCTTTCATTCTCTTTGAAACCACACTAACATTACCAATGGCTGCTGTTGTCTATACTGTTCCAGAGGTCAGTCAGTAGTGTTTGACCTCTGGAATGTTTGGATTTTTACTCATGTGTGAATCCTGTGTGTAACTTTTGTTGTATTTACCCTGGGTAGGTGTTCCAGGCATGTCCCACTAGGAGCAGACCCTGGAGCAGACACAGGATGCAGTGGACAGACTGTGTTTCCCGGCTGGTCAGGGAACAGCTGTGGAGTCCCCCAGAAGAGCTGGAAGAAGTGTCTGCTGAGAGGGAGGTCTGGGTGTCTCTGCTTAGACTGCTGCTCCACAACCTGGCCCTGGATAAGTGGGTTGAAGATGGATGGATTATTATCACACCTGGACAATCATCAGAGTGGACTGTGTCATCTGTGCTGTGTGTGACATCAGTGAGGCCCTCTAAAAGGGTCAGAACATCACTAATGTTCCACAGGCTGAAGTGAGGCAGCTGCATGTACAGACTGCAGCTCAGGAAGTGATGAACATGACCTGGAGGAGTGATCCTCTTCACTGACATGACATCACTGATGATGTGTCCAAATGTTCTGAGGCACACATGCACATCCACCAAGAGAAGCATGCGAGCACATTTCCCTGTGAACACTAACAGAGTACAGTACAGAGCCTGTGTAAAGGCTACAGCTACATGCTCTGCAGCAGCTGCAGTGTCCAGCTCTGCTCCTCAGAGGAGGAGGAGGCTTCTGGAAGTATCATCACTGAATGAGGCTGTAAACATTCAGCTTTCATCCAGCTGTCCAGCATTTCTACATCATATCTGTGTCAGTGAATAAATAATCCAACACAATGTCTGTGTGGTCCTCATGTCAGTGTGGTTATGACTTTACAGATGTATACACTACTACTGTGAGGCTGTAGAAGCAGTAAACCCAGCCAGCAGGCCTCTCAGTGTCACAGGCCTTCACACAACATATTAACTCCACCTGTACACAGCTGGTGCTGCTCTGGCTTCATCACATGTGTCATTGTGTTGATGTCAGTGTCCACACTGTTATGGCTCTACAGCTGCTTTCTGTCTACTGTTTAATAACCAGGTCAGAATGATCCACCTGCTCTAACTGTTACACACACACAGCAGGTGTGTCTATATAATGGAACATGGTGCATGAACAGCTGAAATCATCCAGAGAGAAAGCAGCAAGAAAACATGACAATGTGTGGTTACATTAACTTTACAGTACAAACATCTTGCACATGTCTCCATGAGCTCTTATGGACACTAGTCCTGTCTGTGTCATGGCTCAGGCTGTGGGCACCAAGTGAGGACAGAGAATATTAAATGGATGATGATAAATGTAGTAAACATAACCCTCCATTTTTACAGTGTATTAACGTCATAATAACAAAGCAGACAGCAGCTAGCAGGCTAATCCACATCAGAGAAACTAAGCAGACAGCTCACCTTCATCACTGAGGAAGAGGAGTGCACCTTCCTCTCCACCTGCATCAGGACCGTGAACTGACGTCATTCCACGCGTGTTTTAATGGCCTCCAACTAACAGTAAGACCTCTCACTCCTTCTGTCTTTCCTGCTGCTACATGCACACACAGTGACAGAGCCACCAGGACAGAGTGGGACATCCTGTTACTGAAGATCTTTGGAGCTCCGTCAGGAAACATCGTCTGAATAGTTCGCGATCTACTCGCGCATCGCGCGCGCGCGCACCCCCCCCCCCCTCGCCGTAGTTTTGGTCTAACCTGCTGAGAACTGATCGGTTCATATTATATATATTATGATATTATTACTATTCGTCGCTAGCTTAATTGAACGTCGGCACTCTGTGTGTGTGTGTATCTACACCTGCTACGTGAGCTGCACACAGCCCAACATGGCCGACATTTGCCTGACTGACAGACGGTCCGGCCTATGACAGCCAGGTCCACGGGCACTGAAGGGGACATCTGATTGGACCCTTGGACTTGATATAAAAACCGTGTAGCGCGATTGACGGTCAGACCCTCCTTCATCAGCTTACGAGAGGTAAGACGCGGTTTGCTCCTCCTGCTCGTTGTTAGCTTCCTAGCTTAACATATTCATGCTGATAATGTTGCTACATGTTTAAAAACGTTTCATACAGTGGTGTTATTGTGCAGTGTGGAGATAATGTGGATGTGCTGTGTGTATTTGTCCAATAACCTGCTCTGCTGTGAGTCTAATGGTTGGCCTGTTGAACATGTGCTGAGCTCTGTTGGTGGAATGTTCTGGAACAAATGTCTCTTAAAGCTCTTCTCATGGTGCTGGCTGCTTTTTGGAGGTTATGGTGTGTTTTACAAACGGTCTGTGTCGTGCTGGTTTGTACAGACGGGCGCGGCTGTTAGCTTGGGGCTGCTAGCCTGGGGCTGCTAGCCTGCTAATGGAAAAGTACTGTGGCTCATGTTAATCAGGTGCTAAATGGAGCAGGGCTCATTCATTTTAACAGTCAACTGAGAATATAAGCATTGCTTAATATTGCTGAAGCTCTGTAATGATGTGGCAGTTTCATGCTGTCTTCTCTCTGCATATTGCTAATATTAATTAATTAATTTAAATAATTAACGTTAATGCTGTGTGGATTAGCCTGTACACTGAAACATCTGTATGTGGCTTCATTAGCTTTGCTGTGCATTATGAGCTTCTATATTTCCCTGAGGCTGTGTGTGTGTGTGTGTGTGTGTCATGATCATGCCAAAAGTAGTTAATGGCCTCTGGCAGCCATTTTGCTTGTGCTCCCATGTCAGCCATTTTGTTTCTGTTAGGTTTTCAGGCTTACAAAATGGCTGACAGATGTCTGTGGATATTCAGCTGCCTCTTTGTAGTAGTAACATGGATGCTAGTGTGTGGGTTAGCCTTTTTTGTATATACATTGTACCATATGTTGTAACTGTAAAGTGTTGTAAATTGAGCTGTGACACTATGCACAGCACCATTGATCCTGAACTTGTATTGATCACATACTCAGGTGCTTGTGTTTCTCTCATCTTTCCATGTCAGCCATCTTGTCTCTGTGGTACAGTACAGTGGTTTGTCTGAATGTTCTGAACAGTACAGTAGATGGCAGGGTGCATCTGTGTATTGCTAATATATTGATGGTGTATTGATTAGGCTGTTGGCAAACTAGGAGCTGTGCTATGTCAAAGATCTGACTGTGGTGTGGTTTTCTGTGTGATATAAGATTCTACATTCACCTCTTTTGCTGCTGTGTGTTTTAGCCTGTCTGACAATATCAGCAGTGAATTCTGAGTGTGGCTGCTTTCATAGACAAACTGATTGTGGTCTGTCTAGCCTGTGGCTGCTAGCCTGGGGCTGCTAGCCTGGGGCTGCTAGCCTGGGGCTGCTAGCCTGGGGCTGCTAGCCTGCGGCTGCTAGCCTGGGGCTGCTAGCCTGCGGCTGCTAGCCTGGGGCTGCTAGCCTGCGGCTGCTAGCCTGCTAATGGAAAAGTACTGTGGCTCATGTTAATCAGGTGCTAAATGGAGCAGGGCTCATTCATTTTAACAGTGAACTGAGAATATAAGAATTGCTTAATATTGCTGAAGCTCTGTAATGATGTGGCAGTTTCATGCTGTCTTCTCTCTGCATATTGCTAATATTAATTAATTAAATTAATTTAAATAATTAATTATTAAAGTAGTTAGTGTATGATATATCTGAACTTGTGTCAGTCACTGACTAGTCTTGGCATCCATTTTGTGTTCTTCCATGGCAGCCATTTTGTCTCTGTTAGGAGGTTTTGAGGCTCACAAAATGGCTGAATGACAGTGTCTGGATCATGGCTGTTTCATGCTGTGTAATTAACCCTAATGAAACAGAGAGCCTTCATTTCTGTAAGGCTGTGTGTATGATGTGCTTTGTCTCCCTCAATGACATGATGAAGCTACTGTGTCACATCTGATTGAATGTGATTGAAATGAGCTTGAAAGACTGATGGTGTTTTTATTAACCGTGTAATGTGGCTGAGGGACAGACTAAAGCTGTGAGACTGCACCTGCTGGTTGTTGGTTTGTGCTGACTTTTGCTGTTCTTTACATTAAGCAGTGAGGCTATCTACAGAAGACATGATCTGTTTGTCAGTTTTCTCTTGCAGCCATTTTGTTTCTGTTAGGTTTTCAGGCTTACAAAATGGCTGACAGATGTCTGTGGATAATCAGCTGCCTCTTTGTAGTAGTAACATGGATGCTCGTGTGTGGGTTAGCCTATTATTTATATTGATTAGGCTGTTGGCAAACTAGGAGCTGTGCTATGTCAGTGAGTGTGGCTGCTTTCATAGACAAACTGATTGTGGTCTTATACTTTTGTCATCATTCATTAAGCTGTGTGGGACAGTGTAAAAGCATCAGTGCTGCTGAGATTGTGTAAGTCAGTGTGGGGTCTGCCATGTTTGACATGTGATTAGTACAGTGTGTGATAAGAGATCAGACTTGATGTGTGCTGTGTAAAGTGGATGGAGTCAGTTGTCATCATCTTACCTGCTTTATTTAATGTGTGGATTTGATATGTGAATAGGTTGTCAGTGTGTTGATCTGAACTTCTGTCAATCACTGACTCTTCTCTTGGCATCCATTTTGTGTTCTTCCATGGCAGCCATTTTGTATGTGTTAGAAGGTTTTAAGGCTCACAAAATGGCTGAATGACTGTCTGGATCATGGCTGTTTCATGCTGTTGTGTAGTTAACCTTAATGAAACAGTGTGTTAACAGTGTATTGTCAGTGTTAATGCAACAGAGAGCCTTCATTTCTGTAAGGCTGTGTGTATCATGTGGTTTGTCTCTCCCTTAATGACATGATGAAGCTACCGTGTGTCACATCCTGTCATGTACAACTACAGCTGCACCAGTTGATTGATGTGATTTAATAGTATGTGAAAGACCAGCAGAGTCTTAAACAACCTGGTCAATATTAGTCATCTTCTATGCTTTTCTTCTCAATTATTGAGCTGTGATGCTGCCCAGTACACCAATGATCCTTGACTTTTGTCAGTCACTGACTCTCCTACCTGCCATTGTCATTCCATGTCAGCCATTTTGTCTTGTTTAATGAAGATGTGTTTAGCACCATAGCTACTGAACTCCTTCTGTGTATGAGCCAGTTTGGTTTATCTCATTTAAACCTAAATAAAAACTTTATTAATACCCATGGAGTCATTGGGTTGTGTTAGTGGCATATACAAGAACTGACAGTAAACACAATGCACAATGTGTTGATGATTTTCTGTGTCCTCTTCACAGATACTGTGTGTTGATACCCCAGTATTTTCTGAGCCAGTCATCTACAAAGTGAGTTACTAACACAGCCACAGCTGTTATGTTGTATGTTAAGTGATACAATGATTCTGTACACGGTTTGTAAACCTTCCAATGTAATAAATTATAGTGTTTATATTATTGTTGGAGTAGAAATGTAACCATGTCGTGACAGATTTTTTTATTTTTGTCCTCTTTCAGCTCTTTGGACAACTCTTTCATTGAAGACATCGACACAGGACACACGATCTACACACACATAAAAATCCTATATAATAACACACAGTGTACATACACATCACACTCATATATATATATATATATATACACACACACACACACACACACACACACACACACACACACACTAACTTTTGTCTAGGTAGGCACATTTTTTTTACAGGACAATGCCGCGGAAGGGGAAGAGGTCCCAGGCCCAAAAGGTGCGCTGGAGACGGCTGGACCTGGCAGATCCTGGACAACCAGAGGTCGCAGCCAGTGCTTCTCCTGCTGCACAGGTAAATGTTCTTATGTCAGTGTCCCTATTTAAAGTCAAGAAGTGATTAATGCTTCTCTGTTGTAATGTTGCAGACAAGTCATATGGCAGCATTTGCTTTGATTATATGTTGTTTTTTATCAGGTGGTCTTTCAGTAGTCATAAAGTTGAAATGCTCTGTTCTCAGACGGCCCTGACACCTCCACCACCAACACAGTTGCAGAGAATGGATGCTGCACCCTCCTGCTCCCATTCTCCAACTGCAGATGTATGTATTTTGCATCTTCCATTCAATTACAGTCATGAAATTCTGCTGGGTTTAATAAATCAGTACATTTGTTCTCCTTCACTGACTGAAGTAAATGAGAGAAACTGTACTCCTCACTTCTTAATTGCATAGTTTATTTAGCTTACATTGTTTCCATCTTGACAGACATTCAGTCATGGTTTGGTTATTTACATGTATACAACATGCACAACAGGAGTTAAAGTTAAATGTGTCTTATTTTCTATCAGATGGGAACCCTGATGCCTGATACCCCGATGCCTGAAACGCCTCCGCCTACCAAACCGTTTTGGGCATCCCCATCACATTCTCCAGCTTACAAGGTAGGCTGTTTTAACTGTGCTTAACATTGTACATACTTCTACCATTTCCTTTATATTGTGTCATATACTGTATTGGGGTACATGTATCAGAAAGCTTAAGTAACAAATATGTGAACTTTTTTTCTTAAAGAGGGCATGAAACATTGAATGTAGATGGCATGATTTTAAAAAATGAAATAAAAAAACAAATACAACAATATAAACTTTATTTCACCAGGTTCCCAAAGTGCAGACGCCTCCACAGTCGAGAACCTTCTGGCTGCAGAATGTGAAGGCTTCCCATTCCTCATCTCACCAGGTATGTAGACCTTCTGTTAGTTACACCTTCAGGTACAGTAGGGCCACAAATACTATGTATGTACACATTTTCGTCTGTTAGTTGAGCTTTAAATTAGGTATAATTTTTTTTAATGTTCTGTTTTTGAATCAAGCTGTTAGCTTCCATACAGTAGTAGTAATGACAGTTCCTCCTCACACACAGGATTCACATACACCACCACAGACAGCTAAAGGCCCAGGTAAACGAGTTTGTTCTGTGAGAGCGACTCACAGCCAGGGCGATTACAGGTACAGTCAATTTTCGCGCAACCATCAGTGTGCCTGTAACGCCCTGTTGTTCCTGGCCTTCCACAGCGAAGGTTTGAGCTTCAACACGTCAGATCTTGACAGAGTCCTTGCGCGTGGTGACTCTGTCTATGTTGAGGTGAAGACGAACCTTTTGAGGGATGGTAAGTTTCGGAGCGATCACCTCGCCGTTGAGGAGTTGCCCCAGCAGGTGCAGACGGACACCGATTTGTACAACGTCCACATGGCTGACATCAGGTTGGGAAACCTGAAAGGAGACCCCCACAGCGCTCGAAGGGAAGCTTGGTATTTGCCACTTTCCTCACGTCTTCAGTGTCTGGCGGTCGATGTTAGCCATGCTTTGCTGGTCGTGTCCCCCGAGTTCGTCGCGGTTTTTCGTGACCGATCAGGACGCTATGGAGTGTTCGATCCACACTCCAGAAATGCGGCAGGCTTTCCCCAACCACGAGGAACGGCAGTAATGATCACTTTTGCCCACCTGGATGATCTGGTCAAACACCTGCAAAAGTTATTTGAAGGCCGTGGCGCTTATGCAGGGTATGAGTTTGTGCCTGTTTCTTTCGAAAATGTCAACGTGCCAAACCAACGGCAAATAGCTACACATACACCATCAGCAGAACAAAGTCATGGAGCACCAGTAATTGTAACAAAAACAAAAAGGCCAGCTCTGCACACACCCCAACCAGTCACAAAATTAGAAGCAGAAACAGTTGCTCAGATCTGTCAGCAGACGGCACAAATAACTATAGATGCTCAAAAACCTCATAGTACCTCTGGTGAAGGACTTCTCAAGTACTTGAATGTGAAAGCCGTAAACAAAGTGAACAAGCAGCGGCGCAGAAAAGCAATACGCAAGGTGCACGAATGCCAACGTCATTTACCTCCAAAACACAAACTACGACAGAAATATAAAAGACAACATGAAAAACAACGATATGCAACATCTCCTGCATTGCGAATAAAAAAAACTGTGGCTTTCAAAACAAAATACTCCGGGGACTATGAGTATCGCAAACAAAAACGGGCATCAGTTAAACATCACTATGCAGATTCTAATGTTCAAATCAAAGTAAAGGCACAGAAAGTAAAAAAGTACAGAACTGATGTCCATTTCCAACAGAAAAAGAGAGACTACATGGTCAGGCGGTATACCACGGATCCTGCATTTCAGAATCGTCAGAAAAAATATATGGTGCAATATATGTCAGCGAAGTATACACAGGACAAGGACTATAGAGAAAAAAAAAAACAAACACTGCACACAAGGTATCGCACTGACATTTATTTTCGACGGCATCACATACAGCAATGCACTCAACAGAAAAAACACAAACTAGCTTCAAATCCCACAATATATGTATACCATAAGATTCGGTGCGCGTTGAGGATTACACGGAAATACAGGCAGGCCACAATCCGTCGATGGCAAACTCCACAACCTGAAGTCCCGCGCCAGGTTGTGGTTAACAGGGTCATGCAAGCTGCGATTTCTGCGTTCCGGGAAGCCATTCAGAATGGACCCACGCACGTTTGTACCGTGTGCCACAGAACTCTGTTTCCAAATCAAGTCAAGCCATGTATCAGATCAAAATACGTTAAAAACCTTCGCGTAGTAAAGGCTTGCTTGACTGGAACATATGTTCATGTATGTGGCAGTGACTGTTCGGCCCCTTGTAACACTCCACAACACAGAATGCTGGAGTGGATCTGCCACACTTGTGACCGGCACCTCTACCGAGGAAACATGCCGTCCATCGCAGTGGCAAATCGTTTAGATGTAGCTCCCATCCCCCCCGAACTGCGCGCTTTAAATGTACTCGAAAGGCAATTGATTGCAAAAGTCTTGCCTTTTGCAAAAATAGTCACGCTTCCCAAAGGACAGCAGAGAGCAGTACATGGCGCGGTTGTCTGCGTACCGTCAGAGGTAGAGACAACAGTAAATTCACTACCGAGGCCGAGTCACGAAGCGCAGTTATTGCAGGTCAAACTGAAACGTCGCCTAACGTATAAAGGACACCAGCACTTCTATACGGTTAACATGACCAACGTTCTTGCGGCGCTTTCAAAACTAAAAGAGATGCACTCCGAATACAGCGACGTATTCATCATCGAAGATGCTAATTTTGACAGCGTCTTCGATGAAGACCCGTTTGAAAACGAACAGAACGCCGAAGTAGCTGAGCAGGCTGGGCCATCAAACGTCGCAAGTAAACCGGAAGAAGCGGACGCGGAAAACGCCGAGGAAGGACAGGAGAACCCTGGTCTGGCCTTAGATACCTGCATGCAGCCTGCAGACATCGCACAGGAAATTTTGTCGTACGGCCACGGAATATTTAGTGTCGCCCCCGCCCAAGGAAACCAGCCCGTTGGTTTCTTCGCCATTCCGAAGCTTGAAGCTATGGCCTTTCCTGTGCAGTTCCCAACGGGGCACAACACTTTGGATGAGGTCCGACAGGTCAGGGTTTCACCTAGCATGTATTTCAATGTTAGGCTTTTCTCCGTCGACACCCGTTTTGCCGTGGATCAGAGCTATTTGTTCTTCGCTCAGTTCGTCATTGAAACGCACATGGCTACCGAGAGCATGTCGATTCAAATGCGAAAAAGTAAACCGGTAACCAAAGATGGCCGCGCAGTCTGCAACAAAATGCTGCAAGATAAGGACGAGCTAGAGCAGCTAATAACTAATAGAGAGGCGGTGCGTTTTATGAAACCTCTTAGAGGCACGCCGGCCTATTGGGATGCAGCGCTGAAAGACCTCCACGCGATGGTGAGGCAGCTGGGAAAGCCAACCTTTTTCTTGACTTTCTCTGCTGCTGAAATGAGGTGGCCTGAGGTCGTCGAGGCCATCAAAGCGCAACAAGGCGAAGAGGTGGACTTTTCCGCCCTTGACTGGAATGCAAAGTGCGACGTTCTCCGGAGCAATCCAGTCACCGTCATGCGCATGTTTGAACAACGTGTCGACGCGCTGATGAGTCATTTGATCTTGTCGCCCGCGCAGCCCATCGGGGAAGTAGAGGATTTCTTCTACCGCGTCGAATTCCAAGCCAGAGGCAGCCCGCACATACACATGCTGGTTTGGATCAAAAATGCGCCCAAATTAGGTGTGGACATCGAAGACCGCATCTACGCATTTATAGACAAATATGTGACGTGCCGGATGCCCGATCCGGAGGCAGACCCTGAGCTCCACAAAATTGTGTCTGAGGTTCAAGTCCACAGCAGGAAACATTCGAAATCCTGCAGGAAAGGCAACGTCTCCTGCAGGTTTGGATTTCCCAAGTTGCCCGTGGACATCACCATGATCACCTTCCCAAGCTCGGACGGCGACCCCGAGGACGAGCAGGAGAAGGAGAAGAAGAAAGAGAAAGAGAAGAGGAAACACTTGATCATCGGCCACGCGAAACCGAAACGGATCGAGAAAACCCTCGGGAGCAAACAACGCGACGCTCAAGCAAAGCTCGAGCCAGTCCGACTTTTGCTCAATGATGCCAACGCATCATTCAAAGACTTGGCTGACCTACTCCGACGTTGTAAGTTGACTTACCAACAGTATCTGCGCAGCGTCTTCGACCTGAGCGGCGGACACCAGATTTTGTTGAAGCGTCATCCCAACGACTGCTGGGTCAACAACTACAACGCAGACTTGCTCCGAGCATGGAACGCGAACATGGACATCCAGTACGTAATGGACGACTACAGCTGCATCATGTACATGATGTCCTACGTGTCCAAGCCGGAGCACGAGATGACGGAGTTGCTGGACGGCGTCATTCGCGAAGTCAAGAAGACTGACGTCAACGCCAAGGACGAGATGAAGCAGATCATGCAAGCGTACGTCAAGCACAGGGAGGTCAGCGCGCAAGAGGCCGTGGCAAGGACCTGCAGCCTGCCCCTCAAGAAGTGTTCGCGTGACGTGCTGTTCCTCCAGACGGACGACGAAGGCATGAAGATGAGTCTCCCGATGAGCAGACTGCAGAACATGAACCCAGACGAAGAAGACGTTTGGATGTCAGGGCTGCCCGAGAAATACGTCAACCGACCCGAAACGCGCGAATTTGAGGGACTGTGCTTTGCCCGATTTGCGTCCGAGTACAGGGTCGTGTACGGTCTCCAGACGGAAGGGAAGAACGTTATCGCGCTCTTAAACGACAAAGGGTTCATCCAGAAGAGGACGAGGGGCAAACCCGCTGTCGTTAGGTACGCGCGGTTCTCGGAGAAGAAGCAACCGGAAAAGTTTTACGGCCGGTTGGTAAAGCTCTATTTCCCCTACCGGACCGACGAGGACCTGAAGACAGAAGAATGCCCGACCTACGAGCAGTTCTACAAAAGCGGTCGTAAGTGGGGCTACGAAGTTCGCGCGGTCGTCGATCGAAACAAGAAATTGTTTGAGCGTCACAGCGAGCAGATCGACGAAGCGCTGGAGCGCGTCCGGAGGGAAGGCCCCGCTCTCAACGCGTGGAACTGCTTCGCGCCCGAGGTTGAGGTAGATCGCTTGGAATGTCTCGACGAAAGGGAGCCCATCGATGCTGGGGAGCACGATGACATTCCTGACTTCCAAGTTTTCGACGTCAGCGTCCTCCTTCCGACGGTGGCAGCGCCAAAGTTAAGCCCCGACTTTGTGAGGAAAATGTACCGTAGCCTAAACGAAACGCAGGCTTGCATTTTCTACGCTGTCCGTCAATGGTGCTTCAGGCGTTTGTGGGGACAGAACCCTGAGCAATTTTTTTACTTTGTCTCTGGAGGAGCTGGCTGTGGCAAGTCGCACGTCATCAAATGCATTTATGAAGAGGCGACCACAGTTTTGCGACAGCTCCCCAGGTTTCGTGACCAGGCAGACATGTCCCAGCCCGCGGTTCTTCTTTCCGCGTTCACTGGCACTGCAGCGTTCAACATTTCTGGGAAAACGCTGCACTGCCTTCTTAAACTGCCAAGAAATTTGCGGCCCCCTTACCAAGGACTCGGTAACGCTCTGGACGAAATGCGAGCGGTTTTGTCCTACGCGGAGATCCTGATCATCGACGAGATATCCATGGTTTCAAAGGAGTTGTTTTCCTACATCCACTGGCGGTTTCAGCAGATCAAGGGAAACAAGAAGCCATTCGGAGGACTGTCCATCCTTGCCGTCGGCGACTTTTACCAGCTACCGCCCGCTGGTAGAGCCAAGCCGCTGTGCGTTTATGAGGAAGGCGAGCTCGATCTATGGAAAGATTACTTTCAAATGATCGAGCTCACTGAAATCATGCGCCAGAAGGACGATCGCCCCTTCGCCGAGCTCTTAAATCGCTTAAGAGTGAGGGAAAAGACGGACTCCCTGAGAGACGACGACAAAGCCTTGCTCGCGAAGGCCTGCCGTGACATCAAAGACTGTCCAGCCGAAGCCCTGCACATTTACGCTACCAACAAGGAGGTCGACGAGTACAACGCTCGAGCGGTAGCTTCCCTGGTGTCTGACGTCGTAACCATTCACGCAGAGGACTACAGAAAGGACCTTCGTACAGGTGAGATGACCTTCTGCACTAAAGAACAGAAAGGGAAGAAGAGAGATCTACCCGACGTGTTGCAGGTTGCTCTCGGAGCACGCGTCATGGTCATCAGAAACCTGGATGTGGAGGACGGGCTTGTCAACGGGACGTTTGGGACCATCGCCAACATCGTCGAGAGCACCCGACCGGGACCGACGCAGATCAGGCTCCTTGGCCTCAAACTGGACAACCCGACAGCTGGACAGAAGTTCCGTCGCAAGATTCGGGGCCGATCGGACAACCTCGTCTACGTGGACCAGAATGAGGAAATCCTCAGGAAGGGGGTGGTCCGCAGGCAGTTCCCCATCAAGCTGGCCTTTGCCTGCACTTGTCACAAAGTGCAAGGCATGACCATGCAGTCGGCAGTGGTAAGTTTGAAGCGTATTTTCGAGCCAGGAATGGCGTACGTTGCGCTCAGCCGAACCACCTCGCTTCAAGGTCTCCACGTCGTTGACTTTGACGAGAAGAAAATATACGCCGACCCGAAAATCACGGCCGCGCTCAAAACCATGAGGCACGCGTCGTTCGCCGACACAACACCGCTGCTACGTTACGCGATGTCAGCAGACAGAGCCCCCGAGACACTGACCGTTATCCACCACAACGCGCAAGGTTTGCCGACACACATGGAGGACATGAAATGCCATCATGAACTCAGACTTGCCGACATCTTGTGCGTTACGGAAACGCATTTGTCGGGCTCCTCGGTTCCTCCACGCTTCCAGTTAGACGGCTATGACGTGTTCTGGCGACACAGGCACGCGTCGTACGCGACTTATTCCGACATGGCGGAAAAAGACGGAGGTGGAGTTGCGGTGTACTGTCGAAGCGGTCTTCAAGCCGAGGTCAGGCACTTTGTGCAGAACGTCGCTGACCTGGAATTTGTACTCGTCAAGGTCGAACAGCCGCTCGTTGCGTTGATCGCAGCTGTTTACAGACCACCGAGTTACGCTTTGGAGAAATTTCTTCCAAACATGCGGAGACTGCTCGACTCCTTAGACGCCACGGGCCATGAGACCGTCGTCGTGTGTGGGGACTTCAACGAAGACCTTCTTAGTGAAGGCAAGAAAGTCATCCAGGAGCTGTTTAAGTCCAAAGGCTACACTCAGCTCATAACGGCTGCGACTACCGACAAGCGCACGTTACTGGACCACATTTATATTTCCCAGCCACAAGTCTGCCTTCAATCTGGTGTGCTGCAAAGCTACCATAGTTACCACAGTCCAGTATACTGTGTACTACGGTAAATGTGGCAGACTTGGCTGAGGCTCGTTTCATTTTCCAAACAAAACTGGACGTTCAAAACGCCGAGGTAGAGCAGGTGAACTCCGGTCTGGCCTCGGACACTGGTTGGAGTCTGCATCAACGGGGCACAACCGGTTGGATGAGGTCCGACAGATCTGGCCGTTTTCCTGCAGACGCCCGTTTTGCCGTCAATAAGCGCTACCGTTTGCGGTTTATCTTCAAACAACCTCCAACAGGTGGACGTTCAAAACGCCGAGGAAGAGCGGGGGAACTCCGGTCTGGCCTCGGACACCGGTTGGAGTCTGCATCAACGGGGCACAACCGGTTGGACGAGGTCCTACAGATCTGGCCGTTCTCCTGCAGACGCCCGTTTTGCCGTCAGTCAGCGCTTCAGTTTTCAGGTCATTTCCAAGCCATCCCCAGGAAGTGGACGTTCAAAACGCCGAGGAAGAGCAGGTGAACTCCGGTCTGGCCTTTGACACCGGTTGGAGTCTGCATCAACGGGGCACAACCGGTTGGATGAGGTCCGACAGATCTGGCCATTCTCCTGCAGACACCCGTTTTGCCGTCAGTCTGCGCTTAAGTTTTCAGTTCATTTTCAAGGCATCTCTAACAGGTGGACGTTCAAAACGCCGAGGAAGAGCAGGTGAACTCCGGTCTGGCCTTTGACACTGGTTGGAGTCTGCATAAACGGGGCACAACCGGTTGGATGAGGTCCGACAGATCTGGCCATTCTCCTGCAGACGCCCGTTTTGCCGTCAGTCAGCGCTTCGGTTTTCAGTTCGTTTTCAAGGCATCTCCAACAGGTGGACGTTCAAAACGCCGAGGAAGAACGGGGGAACTCCGGTCTGGCCTCACACACTGGTTGGAGTCTGCATCAACGGGGCACGACCGGTTGGATGAGGTCCGACAGATCTGGCTTTTCTCCTGCAGACGCCCGTTTTGCCACCAGTCAGCGCATCAGTTTTCGGGTCATTTTCAAGCGATCCCCAAGAAGTGGACGTTCAAAACGCCGAGGAAGAACAGGGGAACTCCGGTCTGGCCTTTGACACCGGTTGGAGTCTGCATCAACGGGGCACAACCGGTTGGATGAGGTCCGACAGATCTGGCCATTCTCCTGCAGACGCCCGTTTTGCCGTCAATCAGCGCTACCGTTTGTAGTTTATCTTCAAACAACCTCCAACAGGTGGACGTTCAAAACGCCGAGGAAGAGCGGGGGAACTCCGGTCTGGCCTTAGACAGCTGGTTGGAGCCTGCATCAACGGGGCACAACCGGTTGGATGAGGTCCGACAGATCTGGCCATTCTCCTGCAGACGCCCGTTTTGCCATCAATCAGTGCAACCGTTTCTGGTTCGTTTTTCGAACAATCCCCAACAAGTGACGTTCAAAACGCCGAGGAAGAACGGGGGAACTCCGGTCTGGCCTTAGACAGCTGGTTGGAGCCTGCATCAACGGGGCACGACCGGTTGGATGAGGTCCGACAGATCTGGCCATTCTCCTGCAGACGCCCGTTTTGCCGTCAGTCAGCGCTACCGTTTGCTGTTAATCTTCAAACAACCTCCAACAGGTGGACGTTCAAAACGCCGAGGAAGAACGGGGGAACTCCGGTCTGGCCTTTGACAGCTGGTTGGAGTCTGCATCAACGGGGCACAACCGGTTGGATGAGGTCCGACAGATCTGGCCATTCTCCTGCAGACGCCCGTTTTGCCGTCAAGTAGCGCTACCATTTTCAGTTAATAATTGAAATAACGTCAATCAAGTGGACATACAAAACGCCGAGGAAGAACGGGGGAACTCCGGTCTGGCCTTTGACACTGGTTGGAGTCTGCATCAACGGGGCACAACCGGTTGGATGAGGTCCGACAGATCTGGCTATTCTCCTGCAGACGCCCGTTTTGCCATCAATCAGTGCAACCGTTTCTGGTTCCTTTTTTTCAAACGGTCTCCAACAAGTGGACGTTCAAAACGCCGAGGTAGAACAGGGGAACTCCGGTCTGGCCTTTGACACCGGTTGGAGTCTGCATAAACGGGGCACAACCGGTTGGATGAGGTCCGACAGATCTGGCTATTCTCCTGCAGACACCCGTTTTGCCGTCAGTCTGCACTTCTTTTTTAGGTCTGGGGCTGCGCTCTGTTTATTTATTATAGTTATTATATGTAGTAGCCTCATGACCAGGTTTTACTATGTTCAAGACGTTGTAGGCGGACACAAAACGCCGAGGTAGAATGGGAGAACCCCGGTCTGGCCTTAGACAGCTGGTTGGAGCCTGCATAAACGGGGCACGACCGGTTGAATGAGGTCCGACAGATCAGGCTTTTCTCCCGTCGACACCTGTTGTGTTCAGGTCTGGGGCTAATTGTTTTTGTTCATTGCTGTGTTCCATGTGTTCAAATGTGTTCTCATGTATTTTATGTGCAGCACTAACCCAGTTTTCAGAATGTTCCAGATTTTTTAGGTTTCTGGGTGTTGCTGCAGTTCTGGGGAGAAGGAAACAATGAGGGAAGAAAGTGAGGTAAATATGAAGATATTTTATGTTTGTGTTATCAGACAATGACGTTCCTTGTACTTAACTTAATTCCAGTTTTGATGTTTTATTCAGTCCAAGAGGAGGCTTCTCAGATGGATCATCACAGTTTGTTCAAGGGAAAAAAAAAAAAAAACATAAAGATAAGTATTTTATTTATATTAAAAATTATTCATCAGATCACTTACATTGAACTGTGCACTGATGCAATTGTCTTTGTTTTTGTCTTTGCTGAATATGAAGCTGACCGAAGGATTCCAGGGACTCAGGCCGCACCACCAACACAAAGATAAGTATTTTACATTCAAACATATTGACCAGACTGCTCATAAAGAACTGTGCACTGATGCAATTGTTTGTTTTGTCTTTGCTGGACAGGAAGCTGACCAAAGGATTACAGGGACCCAGGCAGCACCACCAACACAAAGATAAGTATTTTAAATTCAAACATATTGACCAGACTGCTCATAAAGAACTGTGCACTGATGCAATTGTTTTTGTCTTTGCTGGACAGGAAGCTGACCAAAGGATTCCAGGGACCCAGGCAGCACCACCAACACAAAGATAAGTATTTTACATTCAAACATATTCATCAGATCACTCATAAAGAACTGTGCACTGATGCAATTGTTTTTGTCTTTGCTGGACAGGAAGCTGACCAAAGGATTCCAGGGACCCAGGCAGCACCACCAACACAAAGATAAGTATTTTACATTCAAACATATTCATCAGATCACTCAAAGAACTGTGCACTGATGCAATTGTTTGTTTTGTCTTTGCTGGACAGGAAGCAGACCAAAGGATTCCAGGGACCCAGGCAGCTACACTGTGGAGCAGGAATACCAGCTGGACTTCCTCTTTGGTCCAGGTACGTGTTGTAAATGTTACAGGAGGTTGTTTCATGCTCAAAATGTCCCATACACACAGTAACATTTATTTTCATGTTGACATACTTATTTATAGGACACGAGGAGTCCACGAAGATGATCCAGGCCTTGGAGACCTCATCAGCAGCTGTTGCTCACAAACAGCCAGTAAGTTTGCAGACTGTCATGGCAGTTCTGACAAATGTTCAAGTGAGCAATGCTATAATATTGTGGTTGATGATTTGTCTTTTTTGTGTCTTTCTAGAAAAACCTGAAGAGCACTGACCTCATGTTTAAAGTTCAATTGTAATCATAGTTCTATTTAGTGTAGAAATAAAATTGATTTAGACCTTTGAACGTGTCTGTGTGTGTTTCAGGGAAATGTTTAGTCTCCAGTAATCATAACATGTTGTGGTTTAAAACATAAAGTTATATATTTGGTAAGATGTTGGTCAGAAACCTTATCTCTCACTGATCATCCAGTATTCTAAGAAGTTTAAAGAATCTCCATTCAAATTATGGTGACACATGAAAAATGGACATTTATCAGGTGCAGGTTACATCTTGTGTGTTTGGAAGCATATGTCATACATTAGCATAAACACAGTAGCCTTTAATAGGTTTGTTAATACGTGTGTGGCCTTTTATACACTTTCTAAGACTTTATCCCACAGTGATCATCCAGTACTCCATTAACTTTAAAGGGGAATGTCCATTCAACTTAAGCCTGGTGACACATGACAGATGGACATGTTGTGTGTGGTTTGAACATCACAGCAGCTATCCATAGGTTTTTAATATCGTGTTTAGTCAGTCTAAGTGGTGAGTTCCTCAAAATGATGAAAAAATGTACTGAAGCCTGTTGAGGGGACACAGTGCTGAAGATGCCCAGAAGATCTCCAGTTGGTGTTCCCTGCAAATCTTGTCTGAGACATGGGAAGATCATGAAGCAGCATCAGTGGATTCATGGCAAGATGGTGGTCCCCCTGGGAAGGATTCTTTGGCAGCAGCACACAGAAGCAGACAGGAGGCTCAGCCAGCACAGTCAGAGGTCACAGGTACACACACACACACAGTTTAATTCTAAACAATAACCCTCATAGGAAACAATGCTTTGGTGAAAATAAAGGCAGTCTGGCATACCTTGATGCAGAATCTTTATTACAATAAGACGTAAATCCAGTTACAGTCCATGTTCAAACAGACATTTTCTTACATGCACACTGCTGTGGATATTATGACTGCTTTGTTATTGTGGACACTCATACAGACCACTGCAAGGAAAATGTGTCAGTTTCAAATCTGAATCTACATCTGACAGCTTTTTATGTCTTTCTTTAAACGGTGGATGAAAAGGATGAGGGACACTATGGACCAGGCAGAAAATCCAGGGGACAGGGAGGTCACATGACTGCAGGGAAGACAGCAGAATTCCATCTGGTGAGAGAAAGTAAAACACACAAACATTAGACCTCTGACATATTGAGTCCCCATTTCTGTACCACCTACCATATTTACAGGCAAGCCACTTAAGCTGACCTAACCCTCCTCATAGGAAAT